>NC_135243.1:4885963-5188994 GCF_947623445.1 Clavelina lepadiformis
ACTTGTTCGGCATATAACTGTACTAATCGATCTGGAAAAACAAATATTGATAAGATATCATTCCATAGATTTCCGCTATCAAACCAAGATCTTTGCAAAAAATGGATAGTCGCAATGAAGAGAGACAAATTTAAGCCAACAAAAATCAGTGTACTTTGTGGAAAACATTTCAAGGCAAGTGATTTTCTTGAAGGAGCAAATAAACGCAATTATCAGCGTGTACGACAATGTCTAAAAAACGATGCAGTACCTTCTGTTTTTTCTTTTCCATCCCATCTCTGTGCCCCACCACATTTATCCCGTAAAAGAAAACAAAGGGCTAGCATTGTTATTAGCTCAATGAAAAAAAGCAAGGCATCAGAAGACAAAAAAAGCATGCAAGCAGTTACGTCCAGTTGTGTTGCACAGGAACACAATTACTCAGCATCGGTAGTACTGACACCAACGAAATCTCACTTGCGCAAGAAAATTAAAATTTTAAGGCAAAAAATACGACGTTCTGACAAGAAGGTACAATCACTAAAAGCAATTATTGACAATCTGATATCTAGCAGTTACATATCAGAAGAAGCAAGCACAATGCTAGCCAACAACTTTTCCGGCATCACAAAAGAACTGTTTAGATCTCAATTGATTAACAATGGACGTAATTCCAAAGGTCACCGTTACAATGATGAAATCAAAAAATTTGCTTCCACACTTCACTTCTATTCTCCAAAAGCTTATGATTACTTAAGACGATCATTTTCTTTGCCAGCACCAAGCTCTTTGGCAGACTAGGCATCATCAGTCAATTGTGAACCTGGTTTTTTTATTGATGTTTTCAGTCACCTGCAAAAAAAGGCCAATACTGACAAAACATACTCAGACTGTGCACTAATGTGCGACGCAATGCACATCAGGTCACATACACCTTTTAACAAGTTTACTAGAAAATATGAAGGTTTTGTAAACTATGGGGAAGGCATACTTCCTTTTGATACGGAAGCTGCTGCAAGTGAAGCACTGGTTTTCATGCTAGTTGGACTACAAGGCTGCTGGAAATATCCAGTTGGATATGTTTTATGTAACAAGATGACAGCAACTGATTTAAAGTTGCTCATTTTCAAAGCAATTGAAATAGCATCATCAAATGGCTTAAATATTGTTTCCGTTACCTGTGATGGTGGCAGTGTAAATTTGCAAGCTATGTGTCAAGCTGGTTGCAAGATAGGGCAATCTGTGGCAGAAATTGACGGCGCTTTTAGACATCCAAGCAAAGAAGACCCCATTTACTTTATGCCAGATCCTTGCCATATGCTCAAACTAGCTCGAAATGCTTTGGCTGACTTGGGCATCATCCATGATGGAGAAAAACAACCTATAAAATGGAAGCATATCAGCAATTTACACAAAATTCAGCAGGAAGAAGGCCTTAAATTTGGCAATTCATTATCAGTCAGCCACATTGAATTTCAAAAACACAAAATGACGGTGAAATTTGCAGCCCAGACAATTAGTAGTTCGGTTGCTGATGCTATTGAATTTTTGATGAAATATGGTCATTCTGAATTTAAAGACGCCATTGGAACGATCCATTTTATCAGGGTCATTGACCAATTGTTTGATGTTTTAAATATTAGAAACCCATATGGAAAAGGTTTCAAGAAACCTTTGAAGCTTTCTGACAGAATGAGATGGGAAAGTGTGCTTCGCAACTCAATCACTTACCTATCTCAGTTAACTGTAAATGGAGTTCCTCTCTTAGCACACCGAAGGAAAACATTTGCTGTGGGATTCATCCTTGCTTTATCGTCTGTACGTAAAATTGCCATGCAGCTCCTAGCACGACCACAAAATTCACTTCAGTATCTTCTAACATATAAAATGTCTCAAGATCATCTAGAGCTTCTATTTGCATGTATCAGAGGCAAAAACGGATTTAATAATAATCCAAATGTAATACAGTTTAAGTCCACTCTAAGAAAACTTTTGCTTAAAAATGCCATAACAAGTTCTAAATATGCAAACTGCATGACATTTGAAGAGTCATGTAGTCCAATTTTTTCTTTAAAGTGGAGCAAAACTAGAGCACCTTTAATAAATCATCCTCCAATGATCGACAAAGCAGAAGATAATCCTGAGATAAAAGCGTTGTGCTTAAACCTGGAATCATATAAGCTCTCAGAATACCAAGATGCTATACTTGGATACATTTCAGGCTACTTGGTCAGAAAACTGACCGATAGAATCACTCGCTCATATTGTGCTGAAGCACTTATACAAGAGAAGATTTCTCGAGATGACCACAATTACAGCACAAAAAAAAGTCTACCATACCTAGCATAAATTCAAGTCAAAGACCGAGGCGGCTTAATTACCCCATCAGCAGATGTTGTAAATGTGGTCAGACAGGCAGAGAAGCTCTTAAACCAAAACTGTGATACAAAAACACAAAATTGGTTACCGGCAGCAATCAAACAAACTTGTTTTATTTAGCAATGTCTAAGTCATTACTCATAATGATTAATTTCGTTAGACATCCCGAGTATGTTTGAAAAGTATGGTAGACCTATATATTAGATATGGTTTGTATTAGGTTTCATCATATTTCATTTCGTGTCTTTCACATTTATTTCTTTCAAGTTAACACCTGATTTTGTAAAAAATATGTATCAGTGACTTGCTTTGAATCATGCAACTCTTACTCGATTGAAGGGCTACCCCCATTGACTTATGCTAGGCCTACACGGTACCCGTAGGCAATTAGCCTATAGGCAAGCTTATTCATCGATGCAGCTAAAATACAAATATTTACAAAAACAGTCAGTGATAGTGCAATGCAAACACCTTTCAAAAAACTTCCAGGGAATTAGGCCTATACAGAACTACTCCAATTCACATTTGGCTTTTAGCCTTTGTCTCACTCTCTCCAAACGTTTTTGGGCGCATGTGTAATCGCTAGGGCCCGCAAAAGTCAATAAAGCCAAAACTTTTTAAGGACCTCGTCTGACCACGAATCAAAGAATAAAGTTGATTTTAGCACCTAGGGGATTGTTTCTAAGAAGTTTATAGGTCAAAATTTGTCAAATTATGACTTTTGACAAAGTTTTTGTGTTTCTCGAGAGTAATTTTTGTAAAAATCCTCGTGGAAGCATTGTAAATCAGGAACTGCGACACAATTAAACTATATTAACCCATAAAAGCAGGAAAAGTCACAATGCCCACTTGAATCAGCAGTAACTTTTATCGCAAATTGTCCATTGTTTATTCATTGTTACGTATTTAAATAACTCTTACAAAACACTTCCTCTTCATAAACGTGGTCTTTTCGAAGATCAACAGTTCGGATTTTAGGAATAGCCTACAGACATTCTGTAATACAAAAATGCCTAAGCAAGCTAAATCGTCTTCAGCAAAAGTTAGACAGATTTGTCGAGATTTTTCTGATGAATTTAATGCAACTCCCGGGGGTGATTTAAGGTGCAATTTTTGCGAGGTTATAGTGAAGTGCGATAAAAAGTATTTTGTTGAAGGCCACAGGAAAAGTAAACACCATCAAGCTGGATTGGAGCAACAACAAGCATTCCCTGTTTAATTTGCTGTTTATTAGAATTTACCATGCGGAGAAAATCGAGGCAAAGTGCCCTTTTCACAAAGACAAAATAAAACAAGCTGCCTAAATCTATCGCCAAAGAACACGATGCACTTTTTATAATCAATATAACACCTTGACTTTTCGACAAAATATTACGTTTGGGTCTGAAATCGACAAAATATTATATTTGGGTAACTGGAGGAAGAACTGTGGCCTCTACAAATAAGCAATTTCGTTAGGTCAAAATAAAGTCAAAATTTGATAAAAACAAAGTCAAAAAAAATTTTTTTAGGTCAAAATAAAAATGGCCCTAGTAATCGCAGGCTTGCTTCACTTTTCGGCGAGAGTTAGATATCTAGTTATTATATTTAAGATATCTATGGGTTGCACACGCCATTATTCAAGGTTACGTGGCAAAAAAGGCAAGAAAAGGCACGGAATTCGTTTTTTGTACTCTCTGATCTATTGAAAGGTATGTCTTGTAACTTAGATTTTATTTTACATGCATAAGGTAGAAGTTTGGTTGATTGGTAGAAAGGAGTTTTACTGTATAACGTACGCATTACATAGATTCATTCCGCTTACTGACTAGCCAAAATTTGGCCAACAGTCAAAATAATAGTAACCAAGGGGTGGGGGTAAAGTGGACCAGTGGTGGTCCACTTTACCCCGTCGTTAAGTTGTTTTTGTTTATAGTTTCATGACCGAATTAGGTGATGTTTATCTTGTAATCCTGTTTTGTAGAATGCCTCGTAACCGCCAAAGGACATCAACTCAACAATCTTGGACCGAAGAGGCTATGACTATCACCATTCGGGCAGTAAATGAAAAGAGAATGTGTCGTGTTTTGTATTACGTTTGTATTCCATTCGTATTCTATATCATAATCCGCACGCTAGTCACAAACACGATTCTATATAACTGAATTAACCCGGATGTAAACATAGACATCATAAGACAATACAATAAAGATAACTTCAATACACTACATCTCCCCCTTCTTCAGATTAAAACTAACCCCAAATAAACAAAACACTAATATGTTATTGCAACAATATCACTGAAGAGGAATTTTGCCATTATCACACTGAAAACTTTGTATCGACATTTTAGCAGACATGTTTGAAGAAACACAACTGTAGCTCACAGAAAGATTACACTTGAAAAGAATAATGCAAATCTCACAGAAATACATCTACAGCACCACAATAAGCATGCAACATAAATACTGCTAAACACAGTTCCAACCAAATACTAATTACTGCGAAAACTCAGTTTGGCAAGCTTTGTTTATAAACAGTGGTTATTACACGTTGAAGGCAAGTCAAATAGTTTCAACAATCTACACACTGCAATTTTGTTCAAAAGGCACAATAACTTTCCCATAGGTAATAGTAGTATGTTACATAATTTCAGGTAAAAGTCTAGTTAGTTCACAATTGCATCTATCACAATTTGGCAGTACCTACTTTAGTTTATGTACATCGTCTTCACAATTGCTATTAACTTTACATAGTAACACTTACACAGATACAGCATTACATACAATTACTGTTCAAGAACATATATAATCACGGTATTTCACAGGCTTGTTAATAGTACGACTTGGTCTACTTCGTACAACTCTCGGACTGTTATTTAACTTTTCCTCGGGTAATTTCTCACCCAATACATCATTTTCACTAACAGGTATATCACCCTTTTCAGACACATTATTATCACGATTATAGTGTTTCAGGAAAGAGGAATTGCGTGTTATTTCCACTCCTTCCTGATTTTGTACTGTTATTTCTCCTTTGTTATCACTGACCACTTTGTGTGGGTTTGGGTCGAATGTTGTTGACATCTTGTTGCTTTTCTGACCCTTTACTAGCACTTCGTCACCCACTTTAAATTCGGGATTAACTGCTTTTCTCTTTTGGTCAGTGTACATTTTCCCTTTGATTTTGTTCTCCCAGTCAGCATCACGAATCTCCTCGTCCAAAAGATCTGGATCAGGTCGTAGCTCTGGTAACTTTGTCTTCATCTCTCGTCCAAACATCATGTAGTACGGAGTGGCTCCTGTTGTAACCTGTGGCGTTGACCGGTAAGCTGTCAAAAACTTGTTGATCTCTAACTTCCAATCCTTTTTCTCCAGTTGTGCAATACGGATTGATTTCATCAGTGTGTGGTTCTGTCTTTCCACCTCTCCGTTTGCTTGAGGCCACAACGGTGTAGTCTTCACATGATTGATTCCATACTCTATCAGAAAATTCTCAAATTCTTTGGAAACAAATTGTGGTCCATTGTCGGTCCGCAATGAAAATGGATACCCGAATCTCGCAAACATTGGTATCATAGCTTCAATTATCTTTGAACTTGTAATTGTTTTCATCACCGCAATTTCATAATACCTACTGTAGTAGTCGACGACAACTAGAATATTCTCTCCACTAGGCAATGGTCCTAGTATATCAGCGGCACAATCTTGCCAAGGTCCACTTGGAGGCAAGGTTCTAGCAATAGGTTCTGGTTTGCTTACTCTGCTTGTCACTTGGCATCCGTGACACTTCTTACACAGCTCTTCTGCTTCTTTATCCATCTTTGGCCACCAAACTTTTGTGCGAAGTCTGTTTTTGGTTTTCACGATTCCCTGATGTCCTTCATGAGCCAAATTTAACACTTGTTTTCGTAACGCTCTCGGTATTACGATTCGTGTTCCTCTCAGTAACAGTTGTCCACAAATACACAATTCATCTTTCATATGCAAGTAACTTGTGTTAGTGCATTTGGACCAATCTCCTACTCTGACGTTTCTTCTTATTTCAGCAAGTTCCGCGTCATTGGCAGACTCTTCTTCTATTTCTTTAGGTGTCAAAGCATTCGGTGTACTATTGATCACCACTGATCTCACAAAATCATACGAGTCTCCTTTATCTCTGCATATTCTTGAGTTCAACCTTGACAAAGCATCTGCAATGTTTGTCTTCCCTGGCCTGTACACGACGTTGAAATCATATCCTTGAAGTCTCAGCACCCATCTTTCCACCCGTGCTGAAGTCTTGGATTTCCTGGAGAATATGTACTCCAATGGCTTATGATCAGTTTCCAGTTCAAACTCTTTTCCAAAAATGTACAAGTTAAATCGTTCGCAAGCCCATACTAAAGCTAAGGCTTCTTTCTCAGTTTGACTGTATCGACGTTCCACGTCTGACAAACTCCTGGATGCATACGATATGATTCTCCATTCACCATCTTGCTCTTGGGTTAGCACTGATCCTAAACCCACTGGCGATGCATCTGCTATCACTCTCGTCTTGCAATTATTCCTGAAGTATGCCAAAGTTTCAGCTTTTGTCATCAGCTTCTTGAGCTTCTCGAAAGCATCATGTTGTTTCCTGCCCCATATGAACTTTGTGTCTTTCTTTGTCACGTCATAGATCGGCCTAGCAATTGATGCTAAGTCTGGAATGAATCTGGCAGAAAATTGTACAAGTCCCATGAATGATCTCGCTTCTGTTGCAGTCTTCGGCGGCTCTGCATTTTGAATGGCAGCTACTTTCTCTTCACTAGGGCTGACTCCTTTCTTGCTTAGATCATGCCCAAAGAAAGTTAACCTCGGTAGCCTGAATTCACACTTCTTTTGATTCAGCGTCAAACCAGCTTCTTCAAGCTTGTCAAGAACAGCAGAGAGTCTTCTATCATGCTCTTCTCTGTTCTGTCCGTGAACAATTACATCATCTGCAATATTTGCTACTCCGATACAGTTCTTCAGAACGTCTCTGATGATCTTCTGGTACTTCTCCGGCGCAGAGTTCAAACCAAACATCAGTCTTTTGTATCGGTACAAACCTTGATGTGTTACAAATGTGGTAACATGTCTTGAATCTTCATCAAGCAATATCTGGTGAAACCCCCATTTTAAATCTAATTTACTGAACACAGTACTTCCGTTGAGTTCCAGCAACAACTCTTCCACAGTTGGAATTGGATGGCGTTCTCGAACGATGGCTTCATTTGCTCTACGCATATCTACACATATCCTTATATCACCATCTGGCTTTGGTATAACCACTAAAGGTGAAATCCATGTAGTCGGACCTTCTGGCACAGCTTCTATTATGTCAGCTTGGAGCAACTCATCCAGCTTTTCCTCTACCTTGTCTCTCAGTTGAAAAGGTACTCTTCTCACTGGCTGCGAAACTGGTCTTACTGATTCATCAATGTGCAAATTGAGTTTGTAGTCCTTTAGTAAACCAATTCCAGTAAACAACTTTTTGTGTTGCCTCACTATATCTTCATCCACATTGCTGACAACATGTGGAAATGGGCCAACATGGAGCAGACCTAATTCTTCTGCTGATTTTTTTCCCAATAGTGAAGTTCCGTCACAACTCACAACAACAAATTCTGCCTCACATTTCTTACCTGAGGCATCCGATGTGGCAACAGCTTCAAATGTTCCTCTTATTGGCAGTGGCTTGTCATTCCCATAGCCAAACAGTTTCTTCTTAGACCCTGGTGTTTTCTTGATTATTTTCACCTTTGACTTCTTCAACCATTCCCATGTATCACTGCTTAACAGATTGCATGATGATCCGGAGTCAACTAGGATATCCATTTTAACTCCCCCAACAGATAAAGTCACAAATCCCTTTTGTCTACTTGACTTTATGCTAAATGTTCGATGGATTTCTTCTTCTTCTTCTTCTTCCACAGCATGTGTCCTTGGTCTATCTCTTCCTGGCCCTCTGGCTCTGCCATGCCCAGGCGACCGCTGACCAATTGGCCCAGATCGACATTTCATCCCGAAGTGTCCTACCTTTCCACACTTGTTGCAAGTTTTACCTTTAGCTGGGCATTGAGCATCACCTTTAAAATGACCTTTTCGACCACAAGCAAAGCATTCCTTTCCTTCCTTGTTTGAAGATCTCATTTGGTTTCTCCTCGATCCTGTCACTGCATTGACCTGAACCGAGTCTGGAGTGCTTGACATAATTTTAGTCCGGGCAATCACTGCTTCGTGGGCTTTGGCTTCCTCAGCACATCAGCCAAAGTTAACGTTTGCTGTTCAAGGAATTTTCTTTGCAACTCCCTAGAGTGGCATTTATCAACCACCTGGTCTCTTATGCGTTCGGCCGCATTTTGAAATTCACAAGTAGCAGCGCGTTGTCTCAATCTGCATACATACTGATCAACTGTTTCGTTACTGTTCTGTACCAGTTGATGAAACACATGTCTTTCGAATGGAACATTAGCTCTGGGAATAAATTGTTCCGTAAGCACATTCACCGTTTCCTCATATGTCTGGTTTATGGCATTCTGCTCGTTCACAAGCGAATAATATAGCTCTTGTACTTCTTCTCCTGCCGTGTGCAGCAATAGTGACCTTTTCTGCACATCATCAGTGACTCCAACTCCATTGACGTAAAGATTAAACGATCTGGTCCACTTTCTCCATCTTTGAGACAGACTGTGTGGGTCTCCCTGAACAGCAAATACCTTTAACGACCTCATATCGCACGAAATCGTCCTCAGGTTTCTGGCAACAACCCCCGCGTCACCGTTCCTGTGAGGATTAGCAAGGATTCCATTTTGCTGTCCAGACTGCTGTTGACCGTTTTCTTCAGCCATTCCAAGGCTAGGCTATTTTCACTACGTGCAGTACTTAGCTAACACACGACTTATTCATCTAGTAAACTCGACCTTCCTAAGCAGATCGCGATCATTTACTTTATCCTCGTCGCCAAATGTCGTGTTTTGTATTACGTTTGTATTCCATTCGTATTCTATATCATAATCCGCACGCTAGTCACAAACACGATTCTATATAACTGAATTAACCCGGATGTAAACATAGACATCATAAGACAATACAATAAAGATAACTTCAATACACTACAGAATGGGCTACCATAAAGCCAGCAAAGAGTATGGAGTTCCCAAAACGACACTCATAAGAAGGGTCCAAGGAGATAATATTAATGCTACTGGGAGCAAAAAGGGACTTGGAAGGTTTCATTCCACGTTTCAACTGCTAGTAATGCCATCAGCGGTTTCAAGAAATGTGGAATCGTACCTTACAATCCTGACGTTTTTGGAGAGGCCGACTTTGCTCCATCGGATGTTACTGATATTCCTATTGATCCTGTTCCAACCAACACCGAATCTTACTCCGTTAATGTTAGTTCAACTAGCATTGACTTGTGTGATTGCAGAAATATTGGCTTAGATGCGGCTGGTCTTCCCGAGATGCCTGAATCGTTACCTGCACAGCCAATAGATGTAGCCCAACCGTCCTCTCCTGAAGATGCAAATTCCAGTTTCACAATTAGGCTATAAGTCCTGTTGAACTGCTTCCTATGCAAAAAACAGCTCACACTCGCCAAAAGAGGAAGTCTAAGAGAGGTGCAACTGCTATTTTAACCAGTTCACCATACAAGAAGCAGTTGGCTTCAACGAGTCGTAGCCAATCCACGGTATCTGGCAACAGCAGTAAAACAAGTTCATCGAAAAAGCGCTCTATGAAGAAAGCTAAGGTTTCCAGGTCATCAATGCAGCAGAAGGACACAGTCGATGAAAGTGATAACAACGTAGATGCAGAATGCTTTTACTGCAACGAAATGTATTCCAAATCATCCGAGAATGATGGGTGGATCCAGTTCTCCAAATGCATGCGATGTGCGCATGAAGCCTGCTCTGGGTGTAATGAAGAGGATGAAAACTTTATTTGTGAATTATGTTTTTAAAAATTGATAGTGAACTGCGATTACTTTCATAACTACTTCGCTTATGATGACAATTTGTAAATAAATTGATTGTGATGTGGAACAAATTGCCTTTTTTACTCAAAACTTATGGTGGTCCATTTTACCCACATGTGGGGTAAAGTGGACTATTGGAGATGCTTTTAAATCAAAAAAATTTCATGTAAGAAAGCAAGCATCAGTAAAAGGGCACTTCAAAAATTAGCGAAATACCTTAGAGTTAACTCTCAAAACAAACAAGTCAAATGTTTTGGTGAAATCAGTGAATTGTAACGATTTAAGCCTTAGGTGGTCCGCTTTAAGGCTATATGAGCGATTGCCTACTGAAGGCCTCAGGTATAAAAGTGCGCTAACAACTCGCCCAACGTGCGATCAACGTCGGTCAAGGACAGTGTCAGCTCGGAAGCCGACTAGTTGGATTGTATATTCAACCGGAGCCTGAAAATACAATCCTGAAACCAGCTTGATAACTAAAATTTATTGAATGAATCAACCTTAGTTTTTAACGTAATCTTTTCAAGTTTGGCTTTGCTTGCAGCGGGAAGTTTGTAACAATTTTGGCGCATGCGCATTTGTGTAAAAAAGAAAGAATTACTACGCAAATTTGGCAGAGTGTAAATATGAATTTGAGCTCGGTCAAATTTATTTTTTCAAGGTTAAACCCAATCCAGGTTCGACTTCGATCTGGAAAGCTCGGGCCGAATTACAACTCTGACAAACTGCGCACGTCATGAATCAACTTCGAATATTCTTTTGATAGTGGGGGAGGGTGGGGTAAAGCGGACCACCTAAGGCTTAAATCGTTACAATTCACTTATTTCACCAAAACATTTGACTTGTTTGTTTTGAGAGTTAACTCTAAGGTATTTCGCTAATTTTTGAAGTGCCCTTTTATTGATTGCTTGCTTTCTTACATAAATTTTTTTTGATTTAAAAGCACCTCCAATAGTCCACTTTACCCCACATGTGTGGGAGGACCACCACTGGTCCACTTTACCCCCACCCCTTGGTTACTATTATTTTGACTGTTGGCCAAATTTTGGCTAGTCAGTAAGCGGAATGAATCTATGTAATGCGTACGTTATACAGTAAAACTTCTTTCTACCACTCAACCAAACTTCTACTTTATGCATGTAAAATAAAATCTAAGTTACAAGACATACCTTTCAATAGATCAGAGAGTACAAAAAACGAATTCCGTGCCTTTTCTTGCCTTCTTTTCCACGTAACCTCGAATAATGACGTGTGCAACCACGTTATGTCATGTTTCACTAAACTTAGTGGTATCCGCGCGGTTAATAAACTTTATTAAGAAAATAAGAGGGGTGTGCCACTTTACCCCGTTGGTCCGCTTTACTCCACCTTCCCCTACGCTATTCAAAACGTATTTTTGGCAGTATAGTTTTAAAAACTCTGATAGTTGCATGTGTTTCTGTGATTTCCAACTTGATAAACCTGCTAGTTCAAAATTCTTTCAACAAAATATCGCAACCAAGTTAGTGTTTTTCTGGAGCTATTTTCGATCGATTAAATCCTCTTTGAAAACGTTAAGATATTAACAACTGATTTCATGCCCATACGATCCAATGTAAGCTTTGTGCAGCCTAATAGAGTTGACTTATATCAAGTTGTAATGGACAAGCACAGTTTATTTTGACCGTTGAAACTTGCAATTATTAGATTTCTTTGGTTGTTATTGTGGTAATTCGTTTATTTTAGTAATTCACAATAGACTCCGCAGCAGCTGGTGGCATATTACTAGCCTGTATATATACCCAGTCTACCCTGCGTGTACGCAGCAACCCCAATAGCATCGTTAATATACTGAAATGTGGAGGCAGTATCAAGAATAGATGAACCATTACATGCAACAATGGATGCATTAATTATGTTAAACAGGATCCAAAATCATTCAAGTTTAAAGCTAATGGACTGTAACAGCTGTCGATTAAATATTCAATTTAAGATTCATTGAAACATATGATGTACAATCATGAAGATATGTGGAATAATATTTATTGCATTTAAAATAGGTTTTGGAGTCAAGCCAATAAAAGTGCTCCACAAACTTCTGATGTGCCCGCCTCTTCTGCCCAAAAACAATTTCTAGAAGTCGTTCCCGTTCCAGCTCTAGGCAATGCAATACCTCCTCCTCCAAATCGTCCGGTAAAATATGAACGTAAAAGATTTTACCATAGTACCACTATACTTGCTTGTCAGTGATGTACCTTAGGTAACTATAGGAGGGTAACTATATCGTAAATTAGTTATAGCGAACTTGAATGAAAACGTCGTTAGTCAAACTCTGCGTTTTTCAGTAACAGATTTTATTATGTCAAGATATTGACTTGTAGTATACTATATGATTTACACATCATTAATTGGTATTAGTTGTCTTATAGCTCCATTTAAATGAAATCTTGTAATTAAATACAATGATAATCGGCCATATCAAACCACGGATAAAGACAACGACCATAAATAAGGCTAACGAGACAAAAACATGCACTGTAGGTTCTTTAAGCATTAAACTTGGTTACTGCAGTGACATGAATTGTTTAAATAGAAAACAAACTACACAGATACGGATAATTTAGTACAAACAAAAATTTAAAAAATGATCTTTGTTAATAGCAAGAATGTAAATATTTAATTAAATAGATCTTGCACTGTTTAATTGGTTGTTGTTTTTGTCTGTAAGAAATTGTTTTAACAAACTAATGAACCTTTTTTAATTCTAAGTCCGCGGAGCCTTCGTTGTCTTCTCTATATTTGCTTCTGTTTATTGTTTTATTACAACCTTCTTCTCATCTCTTACACACCAAACCTTTCTTGATGATTGACAATTGGTTTGTTTGGTTTTTTTCGTACGGGATCATTCGACAACAATTTGCGAAAGTTAATGTAACAAAGTACTGTATTTAGGGTTGTCCATGGGAATGGGATTCCCACGGGAATCCCATGGGAAATGTCCCATGGGAGGGAATGGGATGGAACAGCACGAATTGCAATTCCCATGGGACATGGGAACCAGTACAGAGGTTATTGTTTGAAGCCATTTTGTGGGTGAAATCGATTTTAATTTAATATATCTATCCGAAAATGTAAATCTAAAAAATAATATCTGCCCGAAAATGTCATAGCTTCATTCTAACCTGCCAATTTTAAATGGGATGGGACATTGGGATGGGATGGGATGGGACAGGCATGAATTGCTATGGGATAGGATGGGATGGGACAGAAAAAAATGTCCCATGGACAAGCCTGTGTATTTAGCAATTATTTAGACACCTTGTGTCGATTTTATGATGTCTTGTAGCTTAGTTCTTACATTGTAATTCAAACCAGATCTTATTCAAAAGTAAAACTTTCCTTCTCTACTTTGTCACTGATTCACATGTGATGAGAAGTTTGTTGGTTGATTGTTGATGTCACAATTATTCGTTGATTTGCATCATCAATGACGAAGTAGCGCTATAAGATCCAATCTTAGGAACAGTCTTAGTTTGCCAGTGGATTGTAATGGTTATTTCGCTTACACAAACCTACAGACTTCAGGAGCAAAAGAAAACGACCGCAAGCGTATATACAAGTCATATTTTTGGACCGTCACAGCATCGCCTCCGAAGGATAGTATTCGTTAATTAGTTAATTAGTTATTCTTTAATAATTAATTAGTTAGTTAGTCTAAACTTCCATGGTTAAGAATTTGCATCTTGAAAGAACAAACGCAGCTTCGATCTTGCAAGAGTACCACGTCATGCTGGAGAATGTCCTTTTCTTGAACTTGGTTTCCAGATTGCGTGCGAGCTGGATAATTGGTGTGTTGTTCGCTTGATTATTTCTGCAGCATAAGACACTTACATCATCGATATGCGGTTGTCCGAAATCTTCCGATGACGTAATGTACTGGTCACGTGATGAACTCGGTGACTTGTCACACACTAAATGTTACAGAAAGTGAAATTTTTAACATATTTTACCAAAGTAACGGTTTTCGCCATATATTGAATCAGATTGTTTTTATATATAAAAAAAAAAATTAAAACTATAAAAGGTAACGCGTTTTCCAACTACGGTTATACTTTGGGTTAATTGTCTCGTATTGAATAGGCAAATTTTCAGAAAAAACTGCAGATGATTGCGTTTGAGATGATTGCGTTTTAAATGATTGTGTTTTAGAGCATTCAAATGCATTAATTTAGTGATAAAGAACTTTGACTGCAAAAACGTAATTACACTTATAGTCCAATTAGCAGCCGCATAACCGGTGCACATTTTGTCACGTTAAGGGTTGAGGCAGATACAGGCCATGTGTGTTTGCCAGCGAAGAAAACTTTTTTATTGTGATATTTAAAGGACAAAAAGTTACTGCGCTACTGAACAAGCAGCAATTGAAAGTAATGTTATCAATAGATGATAGATAGAGATATACCTGATGGGGAAAGAAGCATGCCACGACAAATGAGCTTATTCACCCTTCCCATTACACATGCATGTTATATTTGCCATACAATTGCGACGTATCTTGTCAACCTCAACTGCAGACACGTTTTCAAAAATTTACAGAAATTTTGGAATATTATTATTTGAATTTGACAGTAAGAAAATGTACATTTATTAACATTTAACGTAATTTTAAATTAAAATTAATTAACATTAAACTTGTCAAAAACTAGTCAACGTCAAATTCGAAAAGCGAGTGATAAAAACAACTTCGACTTTGTTGAAAAAGATGTCCTTATCAAGGAACGTGTTACTAACCATATAGCCGTGATCGCTTGTGCAATTATGTCTGTTTGAGGTCTCCCGCTAATTATTGCCTGATGTGACAAAAAGGATCAAGGTTGTCCAACCCACGGGCCAGAATGCAGCCCGCCGACAAGTTTCATCCAGTCCGCGATGATAATAACCACTGCCGCCATTTTGGAATAAACTTTCACACAGTAGGTCATATTTTTTCCGCTATCGCACATTTCCAAGGATTTGGTGTATTTTGTAATTTATATTGCTTAAAATTAAAATACAGCTTGAAATAAACTGCTTTTTGTGTATGAATGTATTTATTATTTTTGTATAAGTTTTATCTGGCTTTCCGAGAACTATAACAGCCGTTTTCGGCCCTTGAAAGAAAAATTTAGAAACTCCTGATCTAGATATGCTTGGTTTCAAACAATTTTGTTTAACATGCCATGATAGCTAAAACAACCTTAGCAAGTCAGCGTTGTAGATATTTTGGTTAGTATAACTATAGTAGGAATATCTGCAGCAACAGTATTTTGCTATTAAGCTTTTATAACTGAATGTGTTTGCTTATAAACAATCCGCATTACATGCAGTACCCAAGTGTATTGACGAATGCAAAACCTATTCATAACTGTGATTGATATTTGCTAGATTGATTGGTAGATTACAGAGTTGCACAAACTTTTATACCACCAATCTTTATTTTTCACTTAGTATCGGTCGACGTACAATAAAGGTCCCTTTACAATAGCAAATCAAACATTTAAGAAATCAATCACATTAAACAGTTTATTTAGCATAATTTTAATAGCAATTTATATTTTCTTTTACACTGCATGGTTCTCTACACTATATGAATAGTGCTTATGAAAACTATGGAGATTTTATTGAATACTCTTGCAACATAGATCGGAGAATGTTATCAGCAAGATTTTTGTTTTTCTTTTGTTTCAGAAAAAACCGCATCATCTTGATAAATTCCCCTTCTGGATTTCTTTTTGCCAGACGCGTTTTTGATTTCTCGGTCAATTCTGGGGCTTCTCCGAACAAACTCTGGAAAGTTCCTTTGTCAATCGGGTTTGAAATTCTGCAAAAGTCAACAAATGTCATTTAAAATTTTTTAATTTATATAAAATGATCTTTATCACGTCATACTTTGATTTTAAGATAATGCAGGACCGTGACAAATTAGCACATAAATAATCAATTAATTTTGAAATTAAATTTTAAAACTATTCAGATGTTTGTCGTTTTTCAAATTTTTTCCTGTTTTTGGAATAACCCAACACCTAATGTCCCAATGTAAAATCAAATGTTATCTTTAATATGTTCATGCGGTGATCAAATTATGTATGGGTTTTATTTTTTTAATGAGCTTTTTTTTTGTTTTGAAAGTTTATCATTACAAAAGAGTTTTGTTTCGCATTTTGTAGTAATGTTTGATGCTGTTACAAAGTCATTGCGGGTTCCTGGACGACTAGCAAAACAAACGGTTTTAAGATGCGCGTTGCGAAAACTGACACAGAACACTTAGTTTTACAATGGCTCGAACTTTGCAAATATAGTCAGCGTTAATATGTAACATATTATTGACTCAGGTTAAGAATAACTTCCTGTAACAATCGTCAGTGATGTAACAGGCAGATGAAAACTGAATGTAACAAACAGTTCTACATCTGGAAGTATTAAACTTAAGTTGACGAGGTTTTACTGCATGAAGCGTTCAAAGATCTAATTGCCACTTGATTCTAATTGCTCTAATTGCGCAGGTTGTTTCTTATTTAGCATTTCTTCTTACCCGTCGTTGAATTCATAAATTCCCTCGTATTCTTTGCTCCGATCAAATCCAACATCGTTTACTGTGGCAAAGGGTTGCTGAAAAATATCATCAGCAGAAAAATATGTAAATGTTTAAAACTGTTACGCAATATAGGTGGACTTCATATTAAAATTTTTATACTATAAAAAATACCTTATTCAACTCGACGTCTGGAAGGTAATTTTCCGCCAGAAGATTCTCGTCCTTCGCACAGTAAATTGCATTTGCCAGCAAGACACAAACCGCCATAACTTTCCAAAAAAATGCCAAAAACATTTTACAGCGTGTAACCTTGAAATCTAGATAACTTATAGTACTGGTAAAATCACAAAAATTAATTACTTATTTCGTTCGTTTCTTTACCGGAGCCAACATATTAAGAGCACGATGTCCTGATTTTCCATTAATACTAATTTATTAATTTACATATATAGTTATTTGCAAATGATTCATTAGCTCAAATAACAACTTTTGACGTTTTGCTACCACAACATATTAACTTGGGAACGTTTCTATAAAATCACCTTATCAAAAACATTTTTGCTTGTCCATGGGCACAACAAGATGTTTTCGAACTTAATTACGAAAACGTCAAATGCTGAACGTCTAACTAATCTGAACTGTGAGTCTATGTTTCATACTTGATCACGTGATTATAGCTGGAATACCATGTTCCGCCGTTTACTGTAATTTGTGCTGTGTAGGCCAGCCTTATATTGGCTTCCATGGCCTATATGTCAGATGGCGTTTGTGGCACTTCCGATTTTTGTTATTTGCTGTTACATTCAGACACTTCCCTTCAAGATATTAATTACGTGACCCGGGCGTTATTTTCTCTTAACTGTAAACCACCTATGGTTATTATATAAACCAATAAAGGTGACATCTCCATTATCAAATGAACAAACACACAGCGGTTGTGTTTATGTTTGAACGGTCGCGTTTTAAGCTTTGTACGTCTTGTTGGATGAGAATGATGAAATATTTTGTCATGCGTTGGAAATGTCGCGACGATTAAAAGCATTCCTTTCTCTTAAGGAACAGATTTTCCTTTTATTAGCAAAACACCGTCATAATAGACAATGATTACGCATTTAGTGACTAATACAGATAATTTTTAAGCACAATTTGTATAAATAGAGCTTGATCGGCGCACGTATGTCAAGCGAATAGTTTATTGTTAGGCCTATACGTGATTTAGCTTCTAATGAAAAGATGCCTTTTACCTTTCTGCGCAATGGCCGAGCATTCAACTTCCATAATTTCAAAAGCTTTTAATTTTTTGGTTTCAACTATGACGTATTCAATCATATTGAAAGTATATTATTAATTTAGATGTTTTGAATAAACTTTAAAACTGTAAGTTAAAAAGTAGCTACAACCTAATATACAGTATAATACAATATGCAATATAAAGTAGCCTAGTTACAGTATAGACACTTGATTGCGCACTTGGTATATACAAACAATATTTTTGGAATAATATTTTAACTTGAAATCAGGTTTTTTGCCGATGTTGATTTCAAAACAGCCGAAAATTGTGTAGTCGTTACGGTTACGTAATCATCTTAACATCTGCCAAAAATTATTGTAAACTTTCGCTAACGTGTTTACGCTTTTTGGTGTTTCATGTTCTGTCAAATCATTATTTTTTAATGCGATTTTTTTTAGGCTACATCTTATTCCTGCGTGTACACTACAGTATAACATTCTTGATCAGCAAAATCACCTGCTTACTTTTTTTTGAAACACGAGAAACATTCACATAATTAAACTATACGTATATACTACTAAATAGTTTCATATGTACCATGTGAAACTAACCCTTCCAAATATGGAACAAACACTAACTTTGCCTTCAATTTTATTGGGTCATCACAAAGCACAACACCGACTATGCATAACATACTTACAAACATATTGTGCAATGTAACGGCAATTGTTAAAAGCATATACTGCATGACGTCATTTAAACACAGGTATACATAACTATACTAGTATACATAACAAGTATATATAACTTACTAAACAAGCTTAAACGACGTTTAACGCGGTTTTGGCATTAAGTATATTTTACAAACAGGCTTTCATTGCATTACATCTCCTCGTCAGTTGATGAAGACGTTTCTTCCGACTTCGTTCACAAATTCGACGCAAATCTGCCGCCTGAGATGGCAATGGCCTACATTTTATGTACGGGCTATACACAAACACTTAAAGTAAATGTAAGATTATGTTAAAATTTAAATTCTTTCGGCGCTAACGTTCTTTTCGTTAAATCTAAACTTCCACTTTGTGTCAATTTTACTTTCCTCGTCACACTGAAGCATTTTAAAGAATGCGTCATCACAAATTTGAACCAGCTTTATTTCAGAAATTTTAGGGTAGACTACATACGTTATACGATTCGTAACGAATTTGGCAACAAGTACAGTAAATGTTCTTTGCTTCGCATCACGCTACAGGTTACAGGTTTGACATATTTGACATGGTCATGCTTGTTACAAGGTACACAGCATACGTTACGATGATGCAACCAAGTATATTGAACAACAGCCTGTCATGCGGGTGCCACGCTCTCTCAATGGTGACCCCTTTGTAAACAATCAGCAATGGATGTGAGACATTTTATACAGTACTATACATGACTCTAACATTTCGATGTTTTCGCAATACTCTTATTTGAATGGAGGTTTCCAAACTAAGCAAACTGAGCAATGACGTCGTTATCCGTTTCTTGTTGTTCTTTGTTCATTTCTCATGTCCCTTTGGAGAGGTTCAAGTGTAGGGTGCTGGAAAACCCCTTTTTTATTTCTTAGCTTTTACTTATATGGAAAAATATGTGAAATTGTCATGTTTGACGGCTTTTATACGACGCAGCTTTTACCACAAATAGCACTTAGCTCAGCACTTTTCCGAATATTTTATTTAAACAATGGATTCCTGAAACAAATTTCGAAGAAATTAATCACAAATTGTTTTTTATTCTCAGTTGTGAGAACTCCTTCATTTTTCCGGTTTCAATTCCATGTCTGACGTATTCAACTATCGAAACAGAGCTGTTCAAATGTCATTTCCCTTCACTTAACTTCGCATAAGTTTGTTCAGTAAATTGTTTACTAGATAAGTAAATGTAGAAAAGAAAGGTGTAAGTGTACTTGTACAGAAGTAATACCATCATAAAAGAGATAGCAAGGAAAAAATTTTGTTGCCTAATTTTGATGATTTAAAATAATTTTGGGATAATTACAGACTAAAATTTAAAAAAAAAAATTGGAAAATGTTGCAGTTACGATTTTTCGATGCATTACCTTCAATTAACTCGGTGTTGGGATCAAGACATGAAAAATGTCTATAAAACTTGTTATCCTACCCACATAGTACTAAATTTTTGTTTTGTGATATCGCGATTATGCCAATTGTGTTACATTGCATTGACGTACGATAACAAATCTTTTGAATTGATTTTAAGCAGAGTACTTCTTTTTCCATTTAATTTGCTTCTACAAAAGTTTTTAAAGTTGCGAGTAATCTCCAGCGCATAATAACACACGTAAATCCCCATGACGTCGTCCCCAACTCCACTTAACTTATTCTGAACAATTTGGTCTTACACTCATTCTCCTATACCTATTCCACATTCCTTTAGTACCATCAGTACTTAACGTGTTAGCAGCAAATGCTTACATCCTATGAGATAGTATAAGGTAATGCTGATTTCGATGTCTTCGATTAAAAATAACAAAAATGAAACTAACTGAAGATGTTTTAAATAAAACCCTTTAAGTTATTAGCTCGGTTGCATTCAGAAGCCGCAACGACAAAATCCAAAGTTAGTCAGTTGCAAATGAGAACGATTCTTAACTTTTGTATGTCCAAACTTCTTTGTTTAGAAACAGTTTGTATGAAACAGCTTGCTTTTACATCTATTACTAGTTATCCGGTCTTCGAAGCAAGATGTTACATTTGTAAGTTTTCGTAAGATTTTCGTACGCATTGAATGTGATCCCGGAACAGGCGTTTAGGTTTTCAAGCGAAGCGTTTTAGTGTTTGTTTATGAGTAAGGCGTGTGGTTGTCTATCTTAAATAATTCTTATTGGTGAGATTTTGACTTACTCGTTTCAAAAACACTATGGTCTTTGCAGGAGGAGAATGGCTTTGTTTGCCTCAGTACATAAATCAATTAATTAATAATTTTATTTTTCATCAAAAGCGCGGTGTGGACAAAAAAATTAAACGAGTTTTTATTAACTTGTTAAAAGCGAAAGTAAACAGTACACTCAAAAAAGTACAGCCTAGAGAAAGTGTATTGATATGAAACTCTGCTTTCCTCTTTATAGAAATAGCAAACTCAACGTCCTTGGCTGCGCTGCGCGTGGAATGATCTACAAACACTTTATGGTCCATAACGCTGTTATTATGCCGGATGTTAAATGTGATCTTCCGTTACGGCACTCAATTGTAAAACAACACAACAAATGACGTCATAATAAAACATTCTGGGAGTTTTACTGTTATTTCTATGAGATGTTGGTGTAGCGTAACGCTACCACTACACTAAATACTATACTGCTCCGGAAGATAAAGCTTGATAAAATGTGGAAACGAAGTAACATAACAAATTGCAATTGAGTGAAAAAAATACACACATTTAAAGAATTATCGTGTCACAACGTGATGGTACAGTTTATGATATAATACAAAAATTATATAAGCTTACATAGCCTATATGTGGAAGTAGTAAAATATATCTGCACTCATTGTATTTTTGCAACAATTTCATATAACACAACTTCGTTTTCTCGTTAACACTCATATTCGCCTCGGCGGCAGAACGGTTTTCGTACCTGGTTGTCGTACCTGGTTCACTATACTATTATGTGAGCTGGGTTCCATTCCCAAATGTTACTGTCAGATATTATTGTTACTGTCAGATGTTACCAACTGATGTTTTTGTCAATATATTAAACGTTGTTTAAAAAAAAATTAGCAGACCAGGAATTCAAATAATTCATTTGGAGTAGAAAGAAATAACATTACCAATTATAAATGATAATCTATAAATATTAAAACATAATTTTTTAACACTTTACGGTCCATTCACATCCCTAGAATGATAAAAACAAAATTATGTCCATAGCATACCCTACTACCCTGGGTGACTTCAGCGTACTGCGGTTTTTAACGTATCCAAGCATACGTTCTAGGTATGATGTTGAATTCCTTTACTAAATGTTCTACCTTCTAGATGGTGTTTAGCAAAAGTATTTTCTAAACTTGCCTTGAACCAGATCTGAATTTGTAAACTTTGAGCGGCGGAAGTTACGAAGGGATGTGCTGAACCCGAACCCGAATGTCAACGTATCCACAATAATATAATAATAACATAATATCCACAATACGTAACATACTTACAAACGCATTGTACAGTGAACCATGTAACGGCATGAATATTATTAGAAGCATGCAATGCAAAACGTCATTTAAACGTAAGTATTAGATAAGCTAAAACGACGTTTACTGTCGTCTGGCATCAAGTTATTTTTGCAAGAAATTCTCGCTTTTGTGCCCTACATTTCAGCGCACCTCTTCAGTATTCTTCGACAGTTGTCAGAATTTGTTAAATATGTATTACTCTCGCCTGTAGAAGGCATTTTCGGGTCAGAATTCACGCAGCATGGTGAGAACGTGGGGCAAGGTTCCTGGCAGGGATTCCTTTGGCACTTGCTTCGGCATTTATGTCGGCAACGCCGAGATATCCCCTCATCCAGGCATCTGGCAAAAAACATTTTGTGAGATTAACGAGCATTAAATGATGTCAAGTTTTGTGAGCGTGCAATGATACCATTCTCATGCAAATTTTAATATGTGCATCATGTGCCAGTAGGTAGGTAGTAGCCAGTAGGCGAATATTTGTACAATAAGGATGCTGATATCATGGGTAAACCACGTGAATTGCGAAAAAGTGACTGAATAATGAACCGGGGAACAGCTTCACGCCGGCGCGCCGAAAAGCCAGGAATATCCAGCGTACCTGTTATATACCTGTTTGCTACTCATAAATCTTTTCACATTTGCTGCTATAAGGAAACAAAAACGTTATTTCGTAACATTTCTGCCGCTTATATACAACATTATTCTCATGAACCGATATGCTTGTTGCGCAGGCAATAAAATTATTGCTTTGCTTTCAATCATATTTGGGTTATCAGAAATCATATCACCCGCACTTACGTATATTAACATAAATATTGCCGTTTTTATAAAATTCTCGTATAGAAACACTTAACCGAACTGGAGCAACGTTAAGATTAAACTAAGACTAAAACACCCAAAACTAAGCGTTTTAAAACTACAGAGTTATATACAGAGGAGAGTGTTGTGTGAGTCATGCTCCCATCCTGACTATAATGGCCTTTGCACATGTCACGACAAAAAGGCAAGGAAATGCGTTTTACCTCTTACATAACGATTTGATAGTTTATAAAAGCGTTGACAATTTGCAAGAAACCAATAAACTTCAAACTTCTTTACTTTACTTACATTTTTGTTTTCTCCAATTGTCGGCGAAATCTGGAACCGCCCATTTCAAAGGGATTCGCTTTTACCCTGCAACGTAACTTACACTTGAACCTTTGGAAAAAACAAACACGGTGCAAAAGCGAAAACAATTTTTAAGGTGCTTACTGCTTCATAGGTTTGTAGGTTGATAATTGCAGAAAGCTCTGTCTTTCCGGGTTCAGTGAAGGTGAAAGTGTCGTCCCTGGTATGGAATAATTTCCTGAAAGCTCGATCTCTTCTTGGGCGTTTCTCAAATTTCTATAAAATATTGTTCTAATTATGCTTTTATGTAAATATGCTTCCCACGAATAAGACGGGGGAATAATTTTTATTCTAATTGAAATAAATATAGCCTAATATTGTTCGTTATAGCTGCCATCGGTAATGTGAAGAGCATAGACTACTTTTCAGCGAAACCAAAATAATGCTAAATACAATAATAATGCTATTGCATTGCTATCTAATGCTATTGCACAATAATGCTATATCGTATAAGCATATATAGATTTACAGTTATTTTTGTACTTACGTTGTCTTAGTAATTGTTGATCGAACTCTTGAGACGAAAATAAGAAGAAATATGGAACTTGGAAAGATCCATTTTGTTGTGTTAACAACGTTCATTTTACTTTTTGCAATTTCTTTATGACTTATAGTTATAAATTGTAATCTAGTTTTATTATCGCTACAAACTCTGTAAAATACCACAAATGACTATTCCACTGTAAGTTGGTCACGCCACCGGTTGCAAGTGAATGTGGTTAGGAGAATGGGTGATGTGTAAAAAGTCAATTTAAGCTATTTAGGGTAATTGAAGTGAGATTTAGATTAAAAGGAAGATATAAATTATATGTAGGTTGCCAGGCCTATATGTTATAACATTTAATTTTGATTAATGCAAGAGGCAATGAGAAAAACAGCTTCATACATATGATTATTTTCGGTGAAATAGTGGCAGTCAATGAAATATCAACAAGTAAAAAAAGTTATTAACTATTAAAAGTTTTTATCCAAACTGCTTACTACGTATAAATTTGCACTGCGGTCAATCAATATCCAATTCTATATAAAGTGCGATGCTGCATCAATCTGATTTCACTAAGGCACCAACAATAGTTCGTGTTGCGCTACGAGCTATATGTCTTTACGTCGCTATATTGAACACGAAAAACTTTTGCCTGTTGTCTGCGGTCTACCCTTGAAACCCGGCAGACGCTTCTGTTCGAGAAAGATATTTGTAGGCCATTTTATATGCACACGAAATGAGCGTGAAAAAAAAGAAAACTTTTTAAAATGTAACTTTTTTTCAACAAGTATTAACTTATATTTTTTGCCGTTTTTCTACTTTGCTTGCTGCACTAACACCGATGAATGGAAGTTTATCGGCCGCATAACAACATTTAATCGATTCTTTCCCTTTCAACACTTTAATGCAGTGGTTTACAACCTTTTTATGTTTGTTTCCAGTTACATGAAATCGACATAGTAATGAACCTGGTTGGTAACACTCGAGAACTTAAAACATTTGTGGCTTTACGCGCTTGCGGCCCAATCATTTAACATCAGTGGCGATTGTGCGTTTATCACTACGTCACGCACACCTGGGCGTCGGTAGATTGTGGCGATGAAAATAGTCCAGTTCGTATGTTTTCTGTATGTAGGTTATTTCTGTACGCAGTTGGAGTTGATTTAAAGTTACCTTGAAAGCAGAGTTGCTTTGTACCGTAAATTATCCCCAAAATGTCATCCCATACAGTTTGTAGTACTGAAGCCACGTTTTGACCATAAGCGTTTCCAAATATCCGGTTTTTTCCGTCAATCGTTCCCAGAGAACTGTTAATTTTCGAGCGAAAAACCAGACTGTACAGTCTGGTATCACGTTTATGTTCCTTCAAGGTGTTTTTCGCAGGGACCATGAACTACATAAAAGAAGAGCGTCAACCTATTCGCAGAAGAGTTTGTGTGTCATTTTATCATTGTAGTGAATAATTAGCGCTTGTATAATGTTAACCAGTGAACCTTTCCACCACCAATGAACTATCCCGGAATTCGTAGAACAATGAGTGAGGTGTTGATCTAATATTTAGTGCTAAACTTTGGACTAGGCTGTGATACCGCAACTGAACTTGACCCTTTAAACCGGTTTGAGCAGATATTTTTGGAAAATCGAATTTGAAGCAGAACCCAATTTGCCTGAACCCAAACCGAACCTGAACCAATTAAGGCAGAGAAGCATAAAACCGAAAAGAAGCCATAACTTTTACGATATTTTCAGTGCAGTAACTTCATCGAAAAGTTATTAAAAACGTGTTTGTTCAGTGGTATGCCTATTTTTCGATGTAAAAGTTTTAAGCAAAAAAATTGAAACTCCTTGAGTTGACAAAGCGCTACTTGTTCTACATAGTAGAAAAAAAACGCAATTAGCTAGCTGCTAGACAATGTCATTGGACCGGGATCGAACCATACACAATGCTTCCTCAATTATCCGGTTTAGTTGGGAAAATATTTTTAGAAATTATGTATTGACAAGGTTACTGAACCGAAACGAAATAAATGTTAGCACCCGATACAGCTACCTGACCCCGAGTAGAACCGTTATAAAATAAAGTTTTGTAAAACCTGAACCGGAGTAAAACTGTTTTTAACTACGGTTCGACTCCCTACTATAAACAGTTTCTGTTTCGTAACTGAACGTTGCTTACGTCAGTTATGGAACCTCTTCCGCTAATTCTGCTATGAATGCTCTTTTAAACGTTTTTCTCACAACACTTCTAGTTTAAGACTCTATTTAGTGGATCGAGCCAAAAAGCATTTGTCAACGATGGCTGAAGCCTTAACCTTAAAGGTACGATAACAATGGTACTTTTTTGTGTAGTAGTTAAGCAGAACTCCACAATTCATTAACGAAATATGCAGTGAAAAATCTTGCTTTAAAACGCTCATTTCCCCGCGGTTTACCACAATATGCATAAATCTGTCTCATGTAGCTCCATTGGTTACAAGAAGTGCAAGTCGCTTTTCCAAACTTTTACCATCTGATTAGAGCGATAGCAATTTTTTTCAAAATGTGTGGGCGGGCCAAGTGGGCACTGCGTGGCATCACACTCGAGTTTTGCTGCGTGTTAACTTATTTTTAGCATGTTCGATTTTAAAGTGGAAGATCCGGGCCCTCTATGTGTTTCTTTCAAGTCTCCGCCCTCCTCTTCATCTGTTCTACCATCTATGCCTGATTGTCTCATGAAGCGTTCCTGCAGTTATCAGCCAACTAAATTCATGCGGTCGAAAAACTGAAATTTGCTTACGTCAGTTATGGAACCTCTTTAGTTAATTATGCTATGAATGCTATTTTAAACGTTTGCGTCACAACACTTTACTTGTTTACGGCTCTTATTAGTGGGTGGGGCCAAAAAGTATTTGTCAACTCATTGTAAAAGTACTTGCCGATAGCGACCGCTGGCTTGACATTTAGGGTGCAGTGGTATAACCATGATAATTTGTTGTATAGTAGGAAAGGGGAATTCCACAGTGGTAATTAGCGAAATGTGAACTGATAAAAAGACTTGCTTTCAAATTTCTCCGCGGTTTACCGCGATACGCAGAAACCTATCCCGCTGTCGCTTGATTGGTTACCGTAAGCTAACGGTATTTTTATATGTTGCCTAAGCCTAAGAACCTCTTGCCTGTTACACAATGTCGGATGAAATCGTGTGATAAAAAGGAGTTCCTTGTCATAACATAATTTAGTAAGATCCGGTGTTTTTTTGTCAATCGTTTCCGGAGAAAGGTTAATTTGGGAACAGAAAACCGGTCATTACAGTCTGGTTTTTTCCTTCATAATCATTCAAGGTATGTTTCTGTCTTATGAACTATACAAAAGAAAAACATTAACCTATGCATAGAAAATATTTCTTAAGCCTGCGCATGTATAACCTTAACCAGTGAATCATCCCGGAATCTGCAGAACATTTGGAAATATTTCAGTTCATTCAATTCAATTTCAATAGTTCATTCAAATGCCAGTTGAAACATTTGACCTTGAACTAGGGTGTGTTGGTAAACATTTCTGCAGTTAACGCCCAACTAAATTTTTGCGGTCACCACCCAAGAACTTGTTGCATGTTACACAACGTCGGTTGGAAACGAAGGGTGATAAAAGGTTTTTAACCGCGGTAAGGATATGGAGTTACCAATTGCAAGACGTGTGTGATGAGATAAACCTGAAACCATTGTTTAAATCGCTGAAAACGCATTTTCCACTGTGTTTACGTTTTTTACACTTTTTACGTTTTTACTTTGATGTAAGCTAACGTTTTACTGTTTTACTGTTTTTAATTTTTCATATTCGGTACTTTTTGTTTTTATCGGTTGATTGTGATCGCCTTAGCGCAATTTTTTCTTATGGAGTGTACAATGAGGCTAAGTAAATGCTTATTGCCATTATTGTTATTATTATTACTATTATTGTAGCGTGTAATACTACAACCTGAATAATACTTGCAAGTTAAAAAATAAGTGGAGCTATTTGTCACAATGACATAAATAAAGGTAGGCTACTTGAGTTAAAGCTTTTGGTTTTGCGAAATGTAGAATGTTTGGTTTATTGTCAAATACCGATTGGTAACCGTAAGCTAAGGGTATTTTTTTATATGTTGAGTGTTATTCGGATTCCAAAAATTTAACCATTCCTTTTAAAAGTATGAGCGGAGATTGGACCTGATTGACGCGACCTTGTTGTTTCGTCATCAATGCCTAATTGTCTCAGTAAATGTTTCTGCAGTTATTAGCAAGGAGTACCTTGCCATAACATGATGTAGTAAGATCCGGTGTTTTTTCCTCAATCGTTTCCGGAGATAAGAACCTTTTGCCTGTTACACAACGTTGGATGAAATCGTGTGATAAAAAGGAGTTCCTTGTCATAACATAATTTAGTAAGATCCGGTGTTTTTTTGTCAATCGTTTCCGGAGAAAGGTTAATTTGGGAACAGAAAACCGGACATTACAGTCTGGTTTTTTCGTTCATAATTATTCAAGGTATGTTTCTGGTTTATGAACTATACAAAAGAAAAACATTAACCTATGCATAGAAAATATTTCTTAAGCGTGCGCATGTAGGCCTATAATCTTAAAGAATGAATCATCCCGGAATCTGCAGAACATTTCGAAATAGTTCAGTTCATTCAATTCAATTTCAATAGTTCATTCAAATGCCAGTTAAGGCGTTGGACCTTGAACTAGGGTGTGTTGGTAAACATTTCTGCAGTTAACGCCCAACTAAATTTTTGCGGTTACCACCGAAGAACTTGTTGCATGTTACACAACGTCGGTTGGAAACGAAGGGTGATAAAATGTTTCTAACCGCGGCAAGGATTTGGAGCTACAAATTGCAATTCGTGTGTGATGAGAAAAACCTGAAATCATTGTTTAAATCGCTGAAAACGCATTTTCCATTGTGTTTACGTTTTTTACACTTTTTAAATTTTTACTTTGATGTAAGCTAACGTTTTACTGTTTTACTGTTTTTAATTTTTCATATTCGGTACTTTTTGTTTTTATCGATTGATTGTGATCGCCTTTGTGCATTTTTTCTTATGGAGTGTACAATGAGGCTAAGTAAATGCTTGCTGTCATTATTACTATTATTATTATTATTACTATTATTGTAGCCTATAATAATACAACCTGAATAATACTTGCAAGTTAAAAATAAGTTGAGCTATTGGTCCCGATGACGTAAATAAAGGTAGGCCACTTGAGTTAAAGCTTTTGGTTTTGCGAAATGTAGAATGTTTTGTTTATTTTCAAATACCTATGTGCGTGGAAAGATGAAATTTAAATTCTTTTATAATATTATGACGTCATAACAAGACGTTATCTCATAGTAAATGTCTAACACCCTTCACTGATGTAATGAAATTTCTGTTTGGGGTCAAAAACGTCGTTCACAGTAAGACTTATTCTTCACTTTACACTCTATATATCAATTTCAGTTCTCCTTTTGTCAGCCAAGCTTAACTAGGCTTCTGGAACGTTCGTGTCACCCCACTATGGAACTATTTTTAGTGGTTATTGAAGGTCACGAAGGTTATTGCAAGTCATTGCCCTACACAGCCGAGTCGATTGTGGGTTACGTATATGACCATATTCCTACCCAACTCGTCGACTTGACGTCACTTTGGATCATGCTCGCATGTGATGTGTTGTGGTTCATTAATCGCAAATATTGATAAATATGAAAGCTTTCAAAATGTTTTAAAAACTTTTATTGCAAAAACAAACAGCTTAAAGTTTCTTTGTAGAACTTTACACGTTTTAAAAGATTTAGTATTTCCAAAGCGCGAAACTTTTCCAATTTGCGATCGGCACGTGATTGACACTTTGCACTAAGCTTTCTGCGAACCGTTGTTGCCTCTAAACTACTTTGCGATTTAAGTGTGAATGACTGTGAAATTACAATTTTGAAATGTGAAAAACCGTGTGTTTTATTTAATAACCAAAGACCAGACAGGCTTGTTGGGTCTAAGAAACATGAGGGCCCCAGTATTCTATATCAGCCAAATTTAATACGATAGTAGTAAATAATGGCAAGACGATATAGGGAAAAATCTTAATCGCTTCGTTTGGCCTTGCGCTTAGTGCTGACCTTTACTGTGCTTGCAACCCTGCTTGCATCTAGTTTAGGCTGTGACCTGTCAATCAGGGACAATTAATGACGACAATGTGATTAAACAATTGATTACTTTACATACTATCAAGTCAACATCATGAGTCCAGCCAGAAAGGGCTTTGTCAGACATATGGGTCTACTTGTCACGAAAATCAGAATTAGATTGAAAAATAAGAGTCTCACGCTTTAATTTTCAATGGTCAGGTGTACTGCTATATTATACAAGAAGCAGTGAAGAGTGTACCTTCGAATTAAATGCTTAATTACTAATTCGATACTTAAAGGCAAAGTGAATGTAGCAGTGACCCTTTTCAATAATTTTCAGTTTTATATCGCGAAAAATTCATTTTTCTAAAACCCTCAAAAAACGTTTTTGTCGTTTTTTTTATCACGGGTACCCGAAACACGGATTTTGAAATTTTATTCCGCATTGGTCTATCTACTGTAATCTTCATCTACATTGTAAGATTCATATAGCCCAGACATGTGCAACCAGTGGCCCGCGGGCCGCACTGCGGCCCGCCAGGTTGTTCCGTGCGGCCCGCGTGGCGCTCAGCAAAATGTTAGAACTCGACACATACGCTTGACTGAATTTAGTTTCCTCATCTTCCATCGACAATTATTCACAGTTTTTCAATAAATTGTTGCACAAGTGTGTCGTGGACTGCATTAAGTCTATTTCTTAACTACATAAACTGCATAGGAAAGTCGTTTTACGATACTAATTTTTTCTGAAAAAATCATGTGGCCCGCGTTGTCATTCAAAATTTTGTATATGGCCCTCCAGTGAAAAAGGTTGCACATGCCTGAAATAGCCTAATTAACTTAGGCTTAATCACGTTTACATTTTAAATATGTTAAAGGAAAGAGCAGAGAAACTTGACTTAAATTCTATAATAAATGAATGGATTGATCGCAGTTCCTTTCGCCAGAATAGTTTTTCCAAGTGATATTATTTTAACTTCCCAGTGTGTTTTATTATGTACTTTTCATTACTCTTGTTTTGAAGGTTATGTCTGTGTGTATGTTTCAAATAAATACAGTTCGAGTGAAAAGGTTATATATGCTTTTGTTGGAAGTGTTTTCTCGTCTCTGGTGTTACGGAAGTTACGTACAGTTACGTACTTACGTACTAACGTTACGTAACTTACGTAGTTAAGTTACGTACTGTACAGACAAACATAATGACCAAAAATAACCTTGGGACGACGCATGCGAAGAGTTTAAAGAGAATAGCGAGTGCAAAACTAGAAGAGGGTGCGGAAAATCACAGACGAGATACTTTACTGCAGGGTTGAAAATTTTAACGTTCTTGATTATCTGTCAAATAGAAGTATATTCAGTGCTGCTAATTTTGTTAGTTCTGTTTCGTTTTTTTGATGCGAATAAATTAAAAAACGAATAATAATTAAATAATAGACAATGATTGAATAATGCGTATAAGAATGTCGTTCATTTTTTGCCGTAAAACTTGTAGCATGGCTGTTGTCGCAAACAACGTTGATTAGAAGGATATGTTATCTTATTATGTGTTTTTACAACAATCCTTGACACGGGGAATTCCCAAACATCTGAACCCTTTAACTTTTCCGCCCTACGTTTTGTAAACTTCGGCGCCTATGCCTAAGTTAGTTATTTTCATCATCATTATCGTCTTTTTTACACTGATGGAAGAATTAAAAGCTCTATGGCGCAATAAAAACAAAATAATTTACGTAGGCCTATGTTTAAATTACGTTAATTATTGTTGAGCTGCTTCTGATCCATGACTGCGGCTAACTTGAAATTATTTTATTGGCAGAAAACATGCGCCGAAGCACAGATATAACTTGGTATGAAAAGACATTTCCAAAAAGTTTTTGTATGCCTCTGTATCTCAAGGACGGCTGTTACGAAGTATGAACTGAGCAAATTTGAAAGAAACGGTGACCCTTTTGGCCAACAAATTTTGTGTCGCCGCTATCTAGCGGTTCAGTACGGCGAAAGCTAATGCTGCTTCATATGGTAGCTGAAGGACGAGGTGGTCGGATGACTCAACCCAGGACTATTCAACCCACTGACAATTTAAACCATGAACGGTTCAAACCACACTTGTGCCTATTCAATCGTGCGTGAGTTGTATCGACCTGGAGGCGAAAGACGATAATAAAGCAAAATTTTTACAAAAGCTTGGTAGCTCCATGGTTATTCAGAGTAATAATTTCGGTTGGCGCTTTAAAAATTCTTCTAGCCATTGTGAGTTTTTCACCCGGGCAATCGTAAAAATTGCACGCTAATTCGTAGAATACTGTGTATTACACGTAATTTAATATCTATGACTAGTTGAGAGTTTTTTTCAAGACAGAGTCTTCTCTTGGTTTGCATTTACGCTTAGTGATATGTTGTGAGCATGTGCGTTTGCAAAATGCGTAGTCAGAATAAGATTGGCTGAAATCCGTATTCAGGCTTGTAGGCTAGGCTTAGCTCACTCTACATCTAGGCCTATCATACAACGACTTAAATATAATTGGTAACGTTATAATCTCTGGACCTACCTGCCTTATATCTACAGGTCTAAGCTACTCAACTGGCAAACTGCTATTGTTTCTGGAGTGAAAAGTGTGGTATTTTTTACGCATGAGATTGATCAACATAACGCCGAATATTTTATTCATCACACCGATTTCTAATAAATAAACAGTGAAAAATTGGTTGTCTAAACGCCAGTTTATAAAATTAAAAAACAGCGCTAAATAACAAAAAAGTGCAAAAGTGACAAGCAGACAAACTTCATAGATTGTGTAGCTGGGGTCTAATACGTGTAAAGACAGCCAGTGGCTGTGCACTTCAGCACTAGATTTGATAACACATAACAAAGAATTGAGGTTTCAGTGTACGCCATTCTCCGAAAATTTGCGTGTTTGGACACAGGGTTTCTTGTAGAAAATTGCTGTACCTCAAGATACATGTAAAAAATTACTTTTATTGGAAATGCACGAAGACAAACCAAACAAGTAGCTTAGCCTAACTTGTGCTCACGTGAGGAAAAATCATCCTTTACAAATTGATTCATCAATGCCTCGTTTGTAAGCGTTTAAATGATACTCATAGTGGGAAGTGTGGCACCTGCATGTGTCAACATCTGTGGCATCAAAGTTTTTTTTTAATAAAAAAGAATTAAAGCTTCAGTGCACGCCAAAAATTGCATGTCTGCACGGATGATTTCTCGTCGAAAACTGCCATATTTTCCAGTCGGGATACTTTCCTCAGACTGAGAATAAATATTGCAATACAATATCAAAATTTGGTCCGATCGTCAGTTTGTATAAAAATTCAATTTTTATCAGGTAATAGGACTCAACTCAAACTTGTCAACATATAATACTTTTTACTTTCTATACATTTGACACATTTTACTGTGTAATTTGTCACTTCTTTCCAGCTTTTACTTAACATTGTTTTATATTGAATGACGTCATGCCGAAATCTAAAAGAGACAAACGAAGTAAGTGGAAGTCATTGTTCTTGATACATTTAATATCATTTCTAGAGTAACGGCTTGACATTCCACTGGTCTAGATCTAGATGTATAGTAATAAATTTTGAAAGTTTAAGAATTCATATGCACTATACATAGGTTATATTTCAGTTGATGTAGGCACGCTTGGCTATTTATTATTGTTGTGACGTTGTTAGAAGTAAGCATAAGTAAGGTTTATTTAGACCAGATTGTAAACTTGTACTGTTACTCAGATGAATGGGAATACTACCCTTACAATGGCTACAAATTAATTTTATTCAAGAAACCCATTTTGTCAGTTTCATATAGTTATGTTGTTTTTTGCTTCAGTTTCTCTGTGTTTGCAGTGATTCAGTAACAACATATGCCTCACTAATACATTGTCCTATTCAGAAAGTGTTTTGAAAAACTCTGCATTTTAGCTTTCTAGTTGCATTATACATGTACACCAGTTTGAATGGTGATATGCATATTTATATAATTTTTTTTAGTTTCCTTAACAAAGACTAAGAAGAAAGGATTGGAATCAAAACAGAACTTGATTGGAGAGGTATATCATAACGCGTTTTTGATTGAGAATCTTATCATAATTTCGTGGCTGTTTATTATGATTTGTTGATGTTATGTGGTATGCAAACAAACATCATTACAGAATGTTTACACTTCAACCTTCCTAGCCATTAACATATATATGTTGTTTGATAATTTAATTAACAAAATGGCACCAAATATTTCCTCAAGATGCTCCTGATAATCAGGTTAAATTTTCCAGGTGCGACAGTGCGTTGAACAGTATGACAGAATATTCATTTTCAGTGTTTCCAACATGCGAAATAGTAAATTAAAAGAAGTAAGAAATGCTTGGAAACATAGCAGGTACATTTACAGCAGCGTATGCAACTAAATATTACAACTAAAATTCTGCTTGCTTGTTTAGTTAAATTTTGTAGCGTAACATTGTAGCTGCATGCTGCTAGTATAAAGTAAAAATGATAATAATCATTCGCATTAATGTTTGCTTGTTAGTTATTTTTATTGATAACACAGGCCAACAAAAAAAAATTTTTTTCAAAAGGCATAATATGTTAGATCGATTTAGGGGTATATCAGGGGCGCTGAGTCCGAAAATGCCATTACTTTTGCTGAATTGGCTCTAGTTTTTGAGATATTGTTTTTTCCTAAATACGCCATGAAAAGTTACAAATGTATGCTAGTGAGTAACGTAGGTTAACAAAAACTGAAGCCATGTGAAGCAGCTATTTAGTTTTGCCCAAATGTTGAGTTGTCTGGCACAAATTTCTCGCTTGAGAGGTAAATAAGACCTTAGATTAGTTTATATCATCTCCCATCAAGCACTAACATAAGCCTCAACATCAACACATAGCATAACATTCTTGATTCGGCAACAAAAATAACGTTTTACCGGGACAGAGAAGAAATGTTAATGCAATTTTTCTCTCAAGAAGATAATTTTGTGTACTGTAAAAACATCGAAGGACTTCTTTCATCTATGGGTCTACTTGAGTATAAACCAGAAGAATGGAGGTCATTCATTGACAGCTCCAAAAAAGGCTTGAAATGTGTGCTACTTCACAACGAAAATAAGTTTGCCTGTGTTCCAATTGGCCACTCAGTCGTTTTAAAGGAACACTACCAAAGTGTAAAGATGATCTTGAAGAAACTTTCTTATACTGAGCATAACTAGGAGATATGCGTTGATTTGAAAATGTTCAATTTTCTCTTAGGACAACAAGGCGGCTACACCAAGTATCCCTGCTTTATTTGTTACTGGGATAGTCGGGCCACTGATCAACACTGGATTAAAAAGGGATGGCCCATACATGAACAGCTTGTGCACAGAGATAAAAACATTGTAAATGAACCTTTGGTCCTTTGTGATCGCATCATTTTACCCACATTGCACATCAAACTGGGTTTGATAAAACAATTTGTCAAGGCCTTAGATTAGATAAAGATGGTGCTTGTTTTGATCACCTGTGCAAAGTATTTCCTGGTCTTAGTATTGAAATGCTGAAAGCAGGAATTTTTGATGGGCCACAAATACGAAAATTAATTTAATATTAAGTTTTTCCATCACATATGACTGAAGTTGAGAAGGCAGCCTGGCACTCTTTCGTTGCAGTTGTAAAAGGATTTCTTGGAAACACAAAAGCAAGCAACTATGTGGATCTCATAGAAGTAAAGCTTACAAACTTTCAAGCTCTTGGATCAAGGATGAGCATAAAAGTTCACTATCTATTCGGTTACTTGGATCGCTTCCCTGAAAACCTTGGAAATATGAGTGAGGAACAAGGTGAAAGGTTTCACCAAGATATCAAGGTAGATGTGATACTCACATGATGGCAGATTACTGCTGGGGCCTAATGCGAAGCTGTCCACAACCAGACTACAGGCGAAAGTCGTACAAGAGAACTTTCCTGCAGATGACTTTAAGCTAATTTGAGTAATTAACTAGAGTGCATCTAAGAACTTCACTAATGCACATCCTGAGATGGGTATATTTTTTCGTATAGTTTTTTGTTTTGAATACTCCGTGGCAAATAAAAAAATTGATTGCTTGTTTATTTCGTCTGTTTTTACAAATTGTCGTCTTTCTTGTGTTGGCTTAGGCATACTTGGTTTGTTATTACCAAATTACTGCTATTTATTGTTCACTTCAAGCAAGTTTTAATGTGGTACAGTACTTCCTCGATTATCCGGTCAAGTTGGGTCAATATTTTCAAAAATCTGACCGGATAAGCAAAAAAAACGGATAATTGAATTTGTATTTTTACCAAGCACGCACGTAAATCGCCGCCATGGGCCTGACACCCGCTATGGGACGAAGCCTCGATCAGAAGGACACGGGCGACGCGCGCAAGACGAATTCTATACGCCACAATTCCGGAGCGCTCCAAAAGGGACTGGATTCGGCGATGGGCTCATCCCGCTTCACTCGCCGTTACTAAGGGAATCCTCGTTAGTTTCTTTTCCTCCGCTTAGTAATATGCTTAAATTCAGCGGGTAGTCTCGTCCGACCTCAGGCCGAAATGTAAGAGACGTCACACGTGCCGAGGATCGACGACGTTCGCGATCGATCGCGGCGACTTGGCGAAACGAGGACACCTCTTCGAGGTCGATCCGCCGCTGCGGCGCTCTCCGATCGCGTGCCGGACCCTTGCTGACTTCGACGGGACGGCGGAGACACAGGTCTCCGTCCGACTCCGCATTCGCCCGGGCGACGGGCGCGCCGGGATTGCTTTTCAGACGACCCGGGATTAACCCGAGGCCGCAATTCGCGTTCAGAACGTCGATGCTCAATGTGTCCTGCAATTCACACTAATTCACGCAGCTAGCTGCGTCCTTCATCGACTCGCGAGCCGAGTGATCCACCGCCAAGAGCCATCATCGTTTATCGTTTCAGCTTGTACGAAGCAGTCACAGGTTTGAATGTGAGCGCCGAGCGGACGATGTGACGACCGTCACTTGAAACCGCGGGGGTACTCGACGCCCGTGAAAGACTTGTGCCTTGTCCAGCGCCTCAACGGGCGCGTCTTGACCTCGACAAGCGCGAGAGGCGGCCGGTTTCCCGGCGACGCCGCCGCAGATCGAGCGGGAGCCTCCGTTCGTTTCGATAATGATCCTTCCGCAGGTTCACCTACGGAAACCTTGTTACGACTTTTACTTCCTCTAAATGATCAAGTTAGATCGTCTTTTCGGACACCGGTTCGGCCGTTGCCAGCCGCTCCGGGTCCAATCGGAGGACCTCACTAAACCATTCAATCGGTAGTAGCTACGGCGGCGGTTCAACGTCAATTGAAAAATAAAAACCTGAGTAATCTCACGCATATGATAGTTGCAAGTGCAATCATGCGAAGTAAAACGACCTCCCAAAGTCATTGATCACTCGGCCGGATAATCGAATGCCGGTTAAACGAGGTACGGATAATCGAGGAAGTACTGTATTGGAAGCTTAGTCTCATACATTGCAATATGTTAAGAGAATCTGTTGAAAAGACGAATAAATGGGGCATTTTTTGTGTTGAATATACGGAAAAGAATAGACTTATGCAGCACTTCTTCATTTAGCTAATCTCATTGTGTCTTTAGCTTTTGCTCATTCTTGTGGTTTTAGTGCAGATAGACTTACAACAACATTTAATATAGGCTGTTCCTTAAGATAAAATGCAACCTACGTTCAAAATTAAAAGGTACCAAAAATATCAAAATTCGCTAATATCTTAAAAACTAGAGCCAATTTGCAAAAACTAATGGCATTTTCGAGCTCAGCGCCCCTGATATACCCTAAAATCGTTCTTACCTTCCATGCCAAAATTTTTTTGTTGGCCAGTGTAATTTATACAAAAACCTTAAATGTAACCCTATTTACTGCATTCAAATATGCTTACTACATATATATATATATATATACGATTTTATAACTCTTATTTTTAACTACATTCTTTTTAAGTGTAACAGCAATTATGGAAATGTTGTATTTTCACAGATTTTTTTTTGGAAAAAACAAAGTAATGGCGCTAGCACTGGGAAAAACACCGGAAACAGAAATAATGAATGGATTACATAAGCTATCAACTAAGTTAGCTAATGAAGTTGGCGTGCTTTTCACATCGAAATCAAAGGAAGATGTGATTAGGTGATTAGTAGCAAATACGCTTTTTTAATCTCCAGTTGTACTTTTGCCTTACACTGTAGTGTATTGCTTTGATTTTCTTTTAATTTCCACTTGCTAAACACCGATGTAAAGATGCTAGAGATCATTTGTAAAAGTTTGTGCAAGTGCAACTTAAGAGAACCCCTACTTCATAATGTGCAAACACCTTACGTATATACATGTAGTAAACATTCTTTGTCTGTCATTAACTCAAATGTTAGTAGCAATTTGACCACCTTCATTATTATTCAGTTGGTTTGAGACTTACTCTGAACATGACTATGCAAGAGCTGGAAATATCGCCACCAGTGCTGTGGAATTAGACGAAGGGCCGCTTGTACAATTTTCACATGCTATTGAACCACATTTAAGAAAGCTCGGCTTACCTGTAGCATTGAAAAAAGGTATATTTAAGAACGTGGCTTAGAACTAACTGCTGTTGCATTAAGGCACTTACTTGACCAGCATGTTAGTAGTACCGGTAGCATGGTTATTATATTAAGTATTACTGACCGACACAACAGGAATACCATTAATATAGATTTTAATACACTGATTTGCTTTAGGAATAGTGACTATGCTTCAAGACTACACAGTCTGCAGAGAGGGCGAAGTTTTAACACCGGAACAAGCAAAAATCTTGGTGATTATTTAAGATAAAGCCGAAAAGGAATTTTGGTTGAATAAACATCAACAAAACCTAAAGTTTGACACTAAAACATGTTTTGGGTTCCTTGCAGAAACTGCTCAAGGTTGTGATGTCACAATTCAGCATTGAAATGAGGTGCACGTGGGACAAAGCATCAGGCAACTTTGAAGTGATGGACATGAAGCCAAGAGAACAGGTCTTCAACACAGTTCGCATAAAGTCAGACGACCAGGAATACAACTATATAGAAAGTGACATGAATGTCGACAAAGAGCAAAATGACAATGCTATGAAAGCCACTACCAATGAGACAGACACCCCGCCTAGTCCTGAATCTCCACCACGAAGAGTGACTCGATCCCAGAGCAGGCACAGAAAGAAATAAATTGTTTTTCTTCCAAATTTTGTTTTTTATCGAAATCATAGTTTAGACAGCATTTAAACCTAAACTATAGTTTATTTAGGTTTATTTTGTTCTTGATGGTGCATAGTCGTACCTACTCATAGTGCTGTGATTTTGTCTGTGCATGAGTAGTAACCATTTTGGGCAGTAGTAAGCCTTTGTGACAGGTGCACTTCATGAAAAGTCGCTTGTCCAAATTTAAAGTCCTGTAGGTTCAACAGAATTGGACTCGCGTTAAAAGACTCCCTGCTTTTCCTGTTTCTATTATCTCTCTCCTTTCCATTTCTTCGAAAAATAGTATTCATGAGAGTGCCATGCAGTTTAACACGGTCGTACTGTTTTTCCGAAAGACCTGCAGCTGCAAAGGTTTCCGCGATTCTTTTAGCAATTACCTGAAGTCTTTCCGAGTCGTCCAGACACTGAACCTAACCAAAAGTGCAGATGTTAATCTATTACATTTCTCATAAATGGTATTCCAACTATGGACACAATTTGTTGTCAGGTTACTCATTTTAACTGGTTAAGTCATAAATCTTATCTTACGTTGATTATGATTTGTTATGAAAATTAACTTGGGTTTGTCAAGTGAGTATACAATTACACTTGTAAATTTCACATGATTGCAATTCCAAGAGAACCCTCATAAAATTATAATTTTACTACATTAAATGTAAAAGAAACATTTAAACATTACCAAGTTAACTTCCAACTTTGTTTCTCTCACCTTAGCATAGAGTACATCAACTGCACCAGGGTCATCATTCATGTATTCAAGGCCCTCTACAGAGATCTCTAAAGGCACTCCATTACACATTTCACTTAATATTTCGTGCTGACATTTCTGGAAAATCTCCTTAGCATGGTTAATTTCGGATTCATTTAGTAAGACAAGTGTGCAAATGGTCAAGTGGAGCTTTAGAGGCTTCTGGAAAATTGATTCATCAATTCCTCGTTCTTTCGAAAAATCTTGCAACACCTTGTTTTTAAAATCTTGGAAACCTGCTTTTACACTTTCGCTTGTCAACGGTATAGAAATGAAATGTGTGAAAGGTTGCTTCCATCTTTTAGAAGCAACCAGCAGATTAATTCGTGTTTTTGCTGATGTCACAGAGCACGATTCATTGCCAGTGATTATGACATCACCTTCCTGTCCCTTACCCGGGATTTGAATCTTGGTTTTTGTTTCATGTTCGAGTCGTTTTTTCATGTCCCCTCTGTTTCCAATTATGTATTTAAAAAACGAACTTGGAATTTGCAAAGCAGTTTCGTACCTTCAAAAAAAAGGTTATCTGTGAGAAATGATTTATTGTGTAGAAATATTTCACCTTCTTTTTTTATTGTCATGAAATATTTCCCCCTTGAGCAAAAGCAGTGCTCATAATTACACAAAAATAAGAACACATACATGAAAGACAAAGCTTCCAGAGTCAAAGAAACATGTTACACATAAGCTCTAATGCCTTACGGACATTAAACATCAGTAGTTTAAAAGGAATATAGGCTACACAACTGAAGCTAGTTCTGATTTCAAAAAAATGTGATGCTTGTTTACAGAATAGTGTAACAAGCTGACAAACACTACAATAGCACTAAATTACTGAAAATATTCAGAGCGAACTAAGCAGAATATTAAACCTTCACAGAGCCAGTAGACTGGTTACTTACAATCCTTTGGAATTTTTTGTCACATTTTCTTCCTCCTGACAGTCTGGTTCATCGTCCCACCAAGCATCCGATGTTTCATTATTTTCATGCAAAAACTCATCAGGAACAGGCGCTGGCTTCTCTACGTTATACTTGCAATATATTCGGCCGTTTATATTGATTAAATGAGGATTGAGTATGTCCATTTTCATACGACAGCTTATACTTGAAGTCAAAGATAAAAATGTTACCTAAAGAGAAAATTTAACATGCAAGCTTATCAAGTCTAGTATAGAAATGCACTTGCACACCAGGCCATGAATTATTTAGGTCAATCATTATTCAGTTTCAAGAAGGCTACGAAGTGCGCAGAAAACAAAATCAATCACCTTCTTCACCGAACTTCTTATTATCCAGAAACTCAGTGAAGGCTTTTCCTAGGCCAATCATGGGAATTACCCAATCACAGGACTTACCCTGTCTACAATTTGTTAAAACAGCATTTCACTTTTTTATACAGTATAAATATTGCAATTTGTTTGATTTATACAAAACGATAAAAATATATAAATCATTTTAGAAAATAACAATCAGAAAGTTTTTTTTAACACTATTTGTTATTTTTATTCTTAATAAAGCTATAACTTTTTAAGTTTGCACGATTGGTCGTAAACCACTTTTCGAAACTTCAGGTGTAAAAACTTTAAAAAACGTTCCAGCGTGGTATAATACAAAAAGCACGAAGCTCCAGTTAACATTCTTTTTTATTTCCTCAAGTCCGCTATATCCTTGGACTTCTTGTACAATAAGTGCGTTTATGTTTTCTTTCTGGCTGCGTTGCATCATTTCTTGTCCTAGGTTTACATTATTTTCATGTTTTTATTTCAATCCGCGGCGGTTTAATGTAATAAATCCGTAATTTATGAAAGAACATTTATCTTCGCTAACATCCGAAAAACTTACATTTCCCTAAAATATGTTTTTATAAAGGGGTTTCCCCATTTGTGTAGTGAATTTTGCTGTCTTGATTATACTGTATTTGATTTTATTCCTTATCTTCTGCTGTAGTGTTTAGGACGTGTATTTATTGGTATCTTTTACCGCTGCGCTTGCAAATATTATCTACATAAAGAATAGCCCTGGAAAATGTCACTTATTCCGCGAAGAATTTTTCAAAATTGCCGAATGTGTTGCTATTGCTTTTCTCGAACACTCGCCTATAAAAGCATTTACAACGTAGAGAATTTATATCCGGGAAGCAAAGATCTGATGTCCGCTTTTTCTTTCAAATCATCTGTAAGTAAATTGAAAAGAAGTTATTTCTGTTAATAAGAATAGTTAAATAGGTATCAAATTCGGCGATGTTGATTAACAGGTTATGGTATCAAAATCGGGGTCAAGTGCATAAGTGCGCGACCAAATGGTGTCACAATTTGGGCAGCAGGGATCTAGTACACATCACGCGATTGTGCACTTCTGCATTAAACCAAAAATCAGTGGTGGGATTCAGCCTGTTCGCACCGGTTGTTAACAAGCGTATGTATAGGCCTATGTGTATGTCGGCTCCGGGTTAATATGGGGTGCTGTTAGTGAGCGAACCGGTTGTTAAGATTTTTGAATCCTACCGCTGCCTAAAATCGTTATATGTGCATTCTATTTCAATCACATGCTAACACAGATTGAATGAAATTTAATACTTCATCACGTATATTTCATACAGCTTGTTGTTTAACGTTGGCGATTAGGTTAGAAGATTAGGGTATGCAAATACTTTGTTTTCGCTATTCAGGATTTAATTGAAGTTACGTTTAAAACATTTAAAAACTCTGTAGATAGGTTAGGTTAAGTATACAAGTTATGATAACAACAGTTCAAGTTAAAGAAACAAGAAACTGATGAACGTTACTTCACAGTCCACTTTTTTATTCTAAAATGGCGAATTGCAAATAACTACAACTTCTAACTGCAAAAATATATTTCAGGACAAGTTCAAGGAACAGAGTGGATTTTCAGGAAAAATTCCTATAAGTATGTTTTACATACTATACTATATATACAATACTATACTATAGTATACTATACTATATATATACTTTTTCTATAAATTGATTCTTTCTGTTGACCTTTTCTGTTATCAGTTGGGAATAGTCAAATGAAGGCATTTAAATAATCTGACCAGTAAAGTAGTTGATGAATACAATGTATTCAAATAGTCACTTTTGTGTTTGGTTTATTTTGTAGTAGTATTGTTAAAATGAAGTAATTCTCATTGCAGAAGACCTAACTGTGAAGTACAGCAAAAGTTCAGGCCCTGGTGGTCAGCATGTCAATAAAAGTAGGTTCTGTTTGTTTTGTTGCACTTGTGCTGACAATTATTGAGTTGAAAAGCAAGGCACTTTTTGACGAAATATTGGGGATGCAGCATGGAAAAAATTGGCGGGACCGAGTACAATCTTAAAGTCTACCAGACCTAGGCTAAACATAAAGCGAGCCAGTTTTTGGTGGGAAATTTCAATCGTTGAACCATTTCTTTTCTTGCTTCTAAAAAAGTTTCTTGTTTCTTCTTTTTTTCTGATAAAAGACAAAATAAGAAACATGAGAAACCAATGTCTTTTTAATTTATATATTTTCTTTAAGCAAGCACAGAATTGGTTCACAAGTTGCTCCTTTCTCGCCATGACTTTGGCCAGTTGAGCTGCAGCTCACTCTTAAAAAATCTCAGGGGTGCAGTTATCATGCTTTCTACTATGGCTGCAATGTAATTGAAACACAATGTAGATGCCTGACTGGTGAAATAGAGCATCCCACCTGTATGAATTGTATGCATTCATGAATTTTCATGTATTTACTGCATTTAATCATAGTTTGCTAGTGTAGTATATTCATGCTAAAAATTGCACATAATTTACATTTTTTCACTGAAAAGCATTGAGCAAGGTCGAAGTTCGTTTCCATGTTTTGAGCGCCGAATGGATCCCGGAAACAACAAGATCTCTTATTCTGGAGAAAGTGAGTTCTAAATGATATCGGCAAGTTACTTTTTTATGTTTACAGAAATGCTTATTTGCTGATTATTTCTTTGGTGGTATTAAACTAACTTTCTAAATATTGCGTGAATCAACTTTTGTTTTAGAAAACTTTTGCATTTCCTGTCACAAATTCTCCATTTATTATACATTTCTTTAATTGCCACTGCTTTACCATTATTCTCTAATATTTAATTCTGCTTTAGTATGATAGATAGTAATGCCTAATTCTGAAATCCTTGATTCATAGTTTTGGAAGAAGATCACCAGGAATGGAGAGTTGATAGTCTGGTGTGACGACAGCAGGTATCAGTTGAACAACATGAAGAGCTGTTTGAGCGAGATAAGGGAGTTGATAAAAATTGCTGAGACTCCTCCGGATACGAGCAAGGAAGAACGAATTGCAGAATTGTATGATATGGACAGGTGAGTTGCGATCAGTTTTTTTTGGGGGATAAAAACGATTTCTTGAATTTCTTCAGAGATCTCTCAAAATTTATACTTAGAGTGTAAGGAGAAAATTGTCAGTTAGTCTTTTGAAAGTTTTTAGCGGTCTCCAAAGCAAAACCCCAGTTACAAATTGCAATCCTCCGATATTATGTTCCCACGATTACAACTTTCATAATACTTGTATTCTTGTTTCAATTAAAACTTTGTATTAGTTAACTTGATAATAACTTGAAAGACTTGGTTAATTACTGAAGATTTTATTTGATTTATAGCGTACAAGCTGCGCATAAGAAGCGCTTGATGAAAAAACGAAAAAACAGTTTTACGAAAGCAATGCGAAGTCCACAGTACGACTGAAGCAAGTCATCTATCTCATTTAGAAAAATTTTCACAATCACTTTTTTACTTGTAGTGGCAGCATTGTTGTCTGCATGTGCCATTTTTATTTTGCCAAGCTAATAAAGAAAATGTTGACACCTTGACAAAAAGACAATAATGAAGATGTATTACAACATGGCATTATGTTAATAACCACTACTATATTTTTAGTCAACTTCATTTGCCAGTAGGACTTACCAATGGCTAGAACGGTGGACTAAAATACCACATTAGGTTATATTTAACAACATACAGCAGAGATCATGGTATTTTATCAAATACCTTCGTATAAGATTAAACCTTTATGTATGGTAAAATCACAAATACTACAATTCCAAAAGTGTTGTTATATAAATGAATACAAGATGGCAAGAACCTGATACAGAACAATGAAAATAGCTGGATAAAAAACCTTATTATACAACCAAAGTGAACTTCTGAACATAGACTAAGCAGTGACCCAGCCAAAGTTAATCTTCCCCTCTTACAAAGTTCCACAAGCACTTTAGGGCTTTTACAAGTAGACGCTTCCCCAAGCCCCATTGTCCACTGATTTCAACCACATTAATATTTGAAAACTTGCACATTTGGAAAAAAGTTTGAAAGTTGCACCAACACATGAAAATGGAGTAAAGCATTTTCAGTAAAGAGTTGTGCTTTGGTAGAAGCAAACTCCAAAATCACGGGCACCATATTCTAGAATTTTCAGTGACAACAGTATTCAGAAAGAGCGTATAACAGTAATTAGCAAGTTAAATGTTAATTCTGACATGGAAACACTGAACCAGCAAGTGCATGTGTTGGAAGGTTTTGGAAAGATTTACTTAAATCATAAGCAATGAAGAAATACAAAGCTTGACAGAAGTATGTGGACAGTTTAAACATGCACCACAAAATATGATATCTTTGAACGTTTCCTACATTTTTCTAACAAAATACCCAATTGTATAAACTCTAACATGATTCAAGCCGACAACATTGAAACTAATGTGCAAAGATAACAACCCACAATCAATCGATTTACCAAAACAAATATAACTGTCATGATATCAACAGCCTGAATAAAACTGATAGAAATTACATGCTACTTGGACAACTTTCTTTCCATTCCTCGCAACCATGTTGATAGACTGAATATTTCAGAGGTGCCTTTAAGACATTGTTACTTTCAGTGAACAAATTGTTTAATCGTTTTTCTTAGTAACTTTTTTTCCGTTTCCACTTTCAGTGGATTCGGTAAGTTGTTGTTGCCACATGTCAGCATACACTCCATCCTCTTCGATTAATTCATCATGTCTGGATAATTCAAAAATATAAATATTACAACTTGTCACACACATTATTACAATGTATTTCATTTATTTATAAGCGTATTTTTTATGAATATAAGATTAAGGTAAGGTTGATATCACTTCAAATTCCATTCCAGACACCAACAAATATATCCAAATAAAATTATAGATCATACAATCGAAACGTCACAAAAAGTTTACGAAAACCCACCGCCCTCGTTCCACAATCTCCCCATCCTTAAGAACCAGAATACAATCAGCGTTTACAATCGTTGACAGACGATGAGCGACCACGATCGAAGTACGGCCTGCGCAAACACGAGCCAGTGAGGCCTGTATATTACGCTCTGTGTTGGTGTCCAGGGCTGAAGTGGCCTAAAAGAACAAAGTCAAATACGATTGATGGGAAGAGTACACCGGACATATAAGTTCCGGTAAAAAACCAAAATTTTTATTTATAGGATAATTAATTTAGTTGAAATAACAAATTCCTCCATCAACGAAAAAAAGAACAAGACTGCAACATAAAACAAAAAACTGCATTTAATAAACTCTATATTATAAGATAAACATTAAACAACCAAGAACAGGTGTAAGGATATGAATGAGAAAACAAGGTACAATTAAGAAAAAAGAACAAAAAGTTTAATTAAAATCTTCACCTCGTCCAAAAGAACAACATTTGGGGCTTTTAAGAGGGTCCTCGCAATGGCAACCCGCTGCTTCTCACCCCCACTCAGCTTCAAACCCCGCTCCCCCACAACCGTGTCGTACTGATCCGGCATGTTGACTATTCGATGGTGAATGTCGGCTGACACGGCCGCTTCTTCCACCTCTTCGTCTGACGCAGCCACCCGACCGTAACGAATATTGTTCCTGGTCGAAACAGTGAGTGAGTTAATTTTTGGTAATTGGTAATATCATTGATCAAATTCTTCGCACCAAATGTTACTGACATCTTCCTGATAAAATGAACACTGATCGGTTACCAAGGTATCGCCAAATTGGAAAAATGCACCCCCACCGAAATTTCAACATGGGGGTGCAACCTCAAAACGACGTCATAACTCAAAAAAAGTTTAGATTCTTTTGTTGTGCCCAAAATATCACCTATGGAGACCCCAAGCTTTTTTAAGTTCAAAAAAAATGGTGAAAAGAATGAAACAGCCTATTGAGCAGCCAAAATATTGGCATTGCATGAGGTAATGTATAATTATGGTGGTATTGTACATTCTTGACAATGTTTGATATTGTTATTACAAAAGTATTTTGTGGAAAATAATGTACAACTGTGGCTGTGTTGTAAATGCCATAATACAGCACAATCAACTTAAATGAAATGGTATTGACGTTTAAAGTTTGAAGCGATTTGATCAATCTTAACTTGACTAGAACATAAGATCTCAGTAAACAAAGAATTCAATTGTTGTCTATTAAACAAACAAACCAACACAACGCAACTCACATGATATTGTCGTTGAAAAGTACAGTGTCCTGCGGAACAACACCGATGCAAGCGCGGAGCGATTCCTGTGTCGCGGTGCTAATGTCCATGCCATCAAGCTTAATGACTCCTGACTGGATGTCGTAAAATCGGAAGAGGAGACGGATGATGGTGCTCTTTCCTGATCCAGATGGACCGACCTGAATGATAAGAAATTCATTAACTATCCACCTTAACATATTGCTACTGGCAACAAACAGGCGAAGAAATGTTATAAATCAAAAGCTCAAAACAAAGAAAATTCATTAAGTTTCTATAGTATAAAATCAATAATCACGCATGGTTAGTAGTAGGAATGAGAACTGACAAGCGATTAAGTTTATGGTATAACCAGGGTTACCATTCCGTGCTTATTTCTAAGATTTGTGCTAATTTTTATGTATAATGTCTTAGAAAATACTAATGTGCTTATTTTCAAATGCACGCTTATTTTTGTCTTATTTTTAGGGCAGAGGTTCCTACTTTGGGCATTTTGACCCCTTTAGTATACCATTTTGTACCAAAGAGATATCAAAATTAAGAACATTGATTGCCTTCTCCTGTTGTGGACTGTTTAAGGTAGTTTTCTTCTTTCGTTTCCTAGTCATCATTATTTTTGAGTCCAGACCGATGGCGACCCTGGATATAACCATTATAGCTTACAGGTAGCATTTAACTTACCAAAGCATATGTCTGGCCGGGCTCCACTTTGAATGAAATGTTCTTTAAAATTTGTTTCTCTGGTGTGTAATGGAAACAAACTTTGTCAAATTCAACTTTTCCAGCATCCATTGATAACTGCATCGCTTCATCTTCATCTTTGATTTCCTGGCCCTGTAAAAGACATTTGTAGCTGAGAAAAAACGATGAAACGGTAAAATAGTCTCATGGAGAGAAAAAAATAAGAAAAATAAAATTTGACGATTACGGAAAAAGTCGGTAAGAGTATAGCAAGATATTACTAACAAGAAAAATATCTGAGAAGCCTTGCAGTAAAGATTAATACGACTGGTAAATAGGGGTAGTTACAACTGACCAATATTAAACCTATTGCTTTGGTAGTTACAACCTAACAAGTTCGAGGACGAGATTATGAACCTTAACACTGAAAAATAATTAATCATTAAATTAAAAATTAAGCATAATTGCAAGCTTAAAAAAGCGATCAGTGAAATTAAAACGCAAAAAATAAACCTCTTCAAATAGTTCGAACATATTTTCCATATCAATGAAACTGGTCTGAATCATTCTGTAGTACGTGCCGAAAAAGCCAAGAGGGGTGTACAACTGGACGATGTAGGTTCCAAACAGGACGTAATCACCAATCTAAGAGAGAAACGTGAGTTATTTTTCAAAAGCATAGCAGTAGAGGGCAGTTAACAGCTGTAGCTTCCAATGAAAAACCAACTATTTTGAACCGTGGGACTGAAACGTATGTGTAGTCGTCACAAAATTATAGACCAATATTCAAGATTTTATACCAAAACTCATAATATGGACACGCTATAATATGGTTTTTTTACAATCTATATAAGTTTTGTGTTAAACTGTGGGATAAAAATCTTAATCTCACCTGAAATTTTCCATCAATAACGTATCTTGCGCATAATAGGCTGCCAACGAGAAGGCCGATGTTGATGATGATCATTTGAGCAAAGTTAAGAAACACCAAGGAGGAATTGGTCAGGTACTCTGAGCGCTAATAAAATGAATAACAAAGATGAAAATGTTTATTTGCAAAAGAATTCAAAGATATGTGTGGCGATACAATGGGAAATTAAGACAAAGACTATGAAAAGAATCTTGAAATAGTGCCTACTTTGGTACAAATTTTTCAAAATATAAAAATTTAAATACTGCCCAAATAAATACAATATAGCGTCAAAATAAGTCATATTATGGCAAAGTAGGCAGTTTACCAAATAGGTACAGTATATTGAAGTTATGGATAATGGTGCAGCCAATAAGGCTAGTTAGCATATGATATCACTATCACAAGTTCACAACACACATAAGCTCAGCCTACCTGATAGTCAATAATTGCTTCGTCGAATCGCTTTACTTCATAATCTTCTGCATTGTAATACTTGACCTACATCGTTGATAAAGAATATAATACAGGGTGGTTTGTGTTATTTAGGCTGTAGCTACATTGACTTGTCTTTGTATGACAAGTAACGACTTGTCTTTGTAAATTTTCTACAATTTGGGCACAAAACATTTTTATGCTACGTTACATTTAATAACATACTTAACCGGGGACGAACTTAGAGATATTTTCCTTGATAAAAAATTGACCCAGGCTATGGCCTGGTATATGACATACGTGAACATGCAACAACACCAACAATAACGGAATACTATGAAAACATTATTTTCAACAAAACCATATCAGAATATGTTGATGGTTTAAAGTAGTTTTTCTTGTTAGTTGTTTTTTATGGGGCAAAATAAAACACTTACTGTTTCAAAGTTTAGTAATGAGTCAATTGCTTTTTGCTTTGCTTTGTTGTCTTTCAAGTTCATGTCTCGTCGAAATTTTGTTCTCCATTCCGTAATATAAATGGTGGCGGCTGCGAAGTTTAAAGACAGTTACTTAACTGCAAAAACTGACTTTTTAATTTTAGATACTTAAAACTTTACACTAAACTTACCCAAATATAAGGCAAGGCATATAAGCACAATCAATCCAAACCAAGCATTGAAAGAAGTCACGAAATATACAATCGCAATTACGATGTCACAAATGGTCGGCAGAATACTGAAGACGATGTAAGACAAGAGATTGTTGATGCTGACCGTTCCACGATCGATAGATCGCAACACTTCACCAGTTTTTCGAGATAAATGCCATCGTAGCGATAACGAGTGCAAATGGCCGAACAAACGAACCTAAATATGGTTTGCAAAAAAGGGTATAATGGCACATTAAACCTATTATTTAGCAGTAGGGTGGCAAACTCAAAATAAATGAGTACTTTGAAATGTGCTGCGAGTGCAACTGTAACTAAACTTTTTCCTTAGCCAGGAAACTACCCGCTTTACAGCTAGTCAATTAGCTCTTTTTGCATTTGTAACTTTTAATCGCATTTCTTAGATAAAAAAAACCATCTTTCTTCTAAAAAGTCCAAACATAGACTGAATTCAACACTCGCCCAGCACTTCCCAACCGAGCGCAACATCACGCAAACACGGATTCCACCGTTGTCACACAATGAGAAAACAAACGCGGCACGCTAAATATCAATTAGGCCCTAAGGGTAGGGATGTAAGACGTCACAGGGGATAGACGAAAAACACGTGTACATATGAATAGGTAAAATATGACAGCACGTGAGCAAACATAAGAAAACCTGACGAGCATGCATACAAATGACACAATGCGAATAAAAACAGAAGCTGACCCACACTTTTAACCAAATTAACCTATAAGAGTGGTGCGAACAAACAGTGTACAATGTGATGGCTCTAAAACGGGTGCTTAAAAATAATCCCGTGACACAACACATATATAACTGCATTTTGCACTGTCAGCAACAGGAGTTGGCAAAGTGTACTCTAACACAAAAATACTTGTAACAATAGTAAGTAAGCACGATCTCCATGTATGTGATTGTGCACACACCTGAACATGTCGATTTGTATACTGCTGAACTCGAATCCATGCAAATGATCTTAAACCGTTGAGAACTCCACTTGAAAATCCACTCCCCTGCAGGCATCTAAGACCAACATAGGCAATAACTTGGACGCAGACAACACTCCATGGTGAGCCATCGGTAAGGGAGTTTACTAAAATAAAATATAACGGATTGAATCAACCTGACTCTCTCCAAGAGACTTTCTTTAATGAAACAGCTCAAACATCAACGTCTAACATTAAACAACTTATACAAAAATGTCAAAGTTGATTTTGCTGACACACAATTAACAACAAATTAGCAACTGGGCAGGAATAGTGTTACAGTACGATATAACTGTAATTTGTGGAGAGTACGAAACAATAAGACTTATGGAAAAAAATCTGAAGTACAGTACAAATATGCAGCTTTTTTCAAAATATCAACCTCAACAAGCGATTACCGATATTCTTGTTGTAAATGGGGACGTAAGGGTTGACCACGCGACCTGCCACAAGGCAGAGGATACAGAAAAGCACCCGGAGTTGAAGAAGGAAGCTGTTTGAAGGCCACATGTATGGCCACAAAAGACGAAGCTAAAACCAAGAAATAGACATCTAATATAGTGCTGATTATCTCTGCTTCATTCCGATATTCACGCGGCTGCTACGTTTATCAGATTGCACGTTACGAGAAAACAACTTTACTACTTGTTAATTATTTTCTAAGCACGAAAAACAATAATAAAAGCAAAGTTATGAAGATAAATGCCGATCAAACATATAAACTGACCTAGTAAATATATTACACTTACTCACCTTCTCTTTCAAGCCAGAAAATGTCGATCGGTTGCGTGAATCATTTTGTCCTTGTTGCCTTGTTTCTTGACGCTAAAATTGTTAAAATTCTCAAAATACTGATTGCTGATTTTAGTAGATTAATCGGGCACAATATGAGAAATCAAGAGTCATTAACTGTCATTAAAATTTTCTGTAAGACTTCCAATTTTTTTACGTGATGTTTATTACTCAAAGATAAGCAGTTCAATTGATAAGCAAGCATTGATAAGCAGTTCACAGTTGATGTCTCAATCGCATATTCACAAACTAAAAAGCAATTTAAAATAATAATTACTAATACAGATGCAACAAACTTACAACTCCATTTTCAATGTCTCTGTCATTTTCATCATTTATATGGAGCCAGTAGTTGAGCTTTGGCACTCCTGGTGACCAAAATCCAACAATAAATAACAAAGCAGTGAGAATGATACGAACGACCCAAAATCCGAAGAGAATCTGCAACAAAATCAACTCGTATTACTATTTTATGCAATCTTAACAAATATTACATAATTTTGTACCGAACTACAGTCTACAGCTAATGGTTATGCAAGCAATAACGGACCATTTTATTGTAATAGAAGTTTGTTCTATCCCAAAGCTAGTATGTACATTATTACTTTGTTATCATTTTAGTCAAACATAGTTGTCTTTTTTTCTTTTCATCATAAAGTCATGCAAAGTTGTGCTATTACAAATTTAAGTTTTAAAGAGCAGTATAAAACTATATTTAATCAATAATTAAATCAAAAACACCAAGGACATGAAAATCAAAACAAAATTACCTCATCACCAACCGTTGCTCTTACAAACCACCATTGATTCGAATCCCATGATATCACCGATAACAACTCGACGCAATACAAATAACCCCAGAACAAAATTAAGATCGAACTATGACCTTTTGAACCCAAGTTAAGCAACATCATTTTCCTTTCAAGTCTCAGTAGGTAGAATGCCAGAAACACACCGACAAATCTAAATTATGAATAAATAATTGCAATATTTCAACGACAATATGAAAACCTGGAAATTATTACATCATTCAACTGAAATAAATCTCAATGTGTCATCATTCAAAGTCTATAAAAATATCGCTACGATTTACATAAACATTATCATGAATGTAAATGTTTCAAAGCTGTATAACTGCTGCATCAGAAGCAAAGACTTCAAACTGCAGCTGATAAATACTGTACCGGTACTTTAGAATGACATGACATGCAAGAATGGGTGAGACCTTATAATATATGCCAAAATCGCAACTCCGCTTGTGCTGTGGTCAACAGAGCCCCATTTAACTCCAAAATAAATCGGAACTTCTATCAGGAGAAGAAAGCCACAAAGAAGTTGAAGTTTGTATCCAATCGACTTTGGAAGATATTTTGACTCCACTATAACTCCTCTTCTGAAAGCCATAAGCAAAAAGGTAAGTCCCGGTACTACAGACAACTACATGTTGAGAATGATGGCATAAAGTAAACCATTATTAGTGTTAAAATTAATTAGTAAAATTATTAATAATGAATAAAATTAATAATTTTAACCTTTAACCTTAATAACCCTTGATAAAATTAGTTAACAGAAAAGTTCGTAAAAGTACATAAACACTTATGAAACTGCTTATACTAACACAGCATACTAGCGCAATAGTGCACACAGATTCATTTAAAATAACAGTGGATTATAAGACTAAAAACAAAAATGATAAAATAAAACTAAAAAATACAATCTTACTTTTTCAACTTCAATGTTTGATATAAGAGCAATCCAAATAAAATAAACAATAATCCACTGATAAATGTGTCAAAAAAACAATGTGATATTCCATCGTTTTGCCAAATAGGCGCAATATTTCCATAATCACCGCAGAAGGAGAATGGTTCACTGGAATTATTTAAGACCATGTCAGAAGTTTTAAAGCTGCTGGTCTTTTTTTCTAGCGTGTCTTTGCTGTGTACAGATTTTAGTTGACAGGCTGAGAAAAATATAGTAATCACAAGTGAAATGCTACTTTCAGAGCTTAACTAGAGCAAGCTTTTAAAGCCAAAGCCACAGCACATCTACAAAAAAGCAATAAATGATAATAATTACATATCTCGCTGTTGTAATATTGTTGCTTTCTGTAGCTCTACAGACACACAAGATATGTAGACGACTTCAAGTAAACGTTTTCTACACTTCAGCAATCCCACATCAGCATTAAGTACCTGATGGACCCGACAGGAAAGTATGGCATTTTTCAACAAGAAATCGTGCGTACAAAGATGCAAATTCTCTATTATTTCATTACTCAAACCAAGTTTTAGCATTTAGGACCGTCATTTGGGAACACAAAAGTAAAAAGGACCCCTCCAATATTTCAATACAACATTTCATGGCTTAATAGCTTTCCAATCATTCTTAAAATATTACAAATCATACCGACTGGAAAAAATTGTGGTTTTCAATGATAAAACGTGAGCACAAAGACGCAAATTTTGGCATGATGGTGTGCACTGAAAGCTCAGTTTTTTGTTTATACATTATAAATTGGCATTCAAACAACCATTTTTATTTTGTCTATTTGTTATAAATTGTATTGTATTGTTTATTTTTCGCCATTAACTGTGCGGCGCGAAAGTTAGGATGCTGCTAACTGTTGTAGTTTCGCACAATAAAACTCATGCTCACAAACAGTTAATGAACAGGAAAAAGTGGCAAAGCCTGAGGGCTTAAAACATGCAAGATAGAAATAATAGAATTGTGCTGTAAGATGGTAGGTTAGCGTGGCCACCAAACCCATAAAGTAGTTCCTAAGTTTAACAAATATAAAACCAAAACAAGACAAACCACGAAACAACTATACTATTGGAAGATCGGAAATCGACGTGAAGAAAAAATAGCTTGGCGTGGAAAGCCAAAGTGTGAAGTGTGGTACCTGCATGCACAAGATTCATCAACATGCACGCCACTTATAATAAAGAAACAAAGAAAAATTGGTGTTTGAACACCGATTTATGATAAATAAACAATGAATTGAGGTTTCAGTGCATGCCTTGGCCAAACTTGCGTTTTTTATGCACAATTTCTCAACGAAAACTGCCATAATTTCCAGTCTGGTTTTGCACTACGGCAAATCATAGAATCAGCGCTCACGGAATTTGTGAAATAGGAGTAGCCGACAAGGTAACTGCATATAGGCCTACAACAAAAGGTTAAGAAATTTGCACTGGATTGTATCCTAAAAGCGGTAGAGCCTAGTAACACAACTACACGGCAAACGTCTATCTACTAGCCAAGCCTCTGCTTAAACTTGCATAACTGCAACTTTATCTATCGTGGTTTTAATCTTACATCGTAGGCTCTGATCTCTTTGACAGCCAACAAACTCAGCTCTATTTATCTATTACCCTATGACCTTTCAAAAAAAGGATTGTTTGCTTTCTCACGGTGACTCAGCAAAATGCTTGGGGTATAAGCTCTGGCTATTGCACGGGGGTTTTTAAATCTTTAGCGCAAACAGTTTTCAACGATAGTTCACCAAAGGCTTTTCTTTGGCATGGCTGAAATTCTAGGTGCTTTTATTCTGATGACAAAGCATTTTCTGAAAAATGCTGCCTAATGATCGTGGTCAAGATTTGTTACACTTACAGTATTACTTATTAGAATCTGTTACATAAAAAGCCAAGGCATTAGGGAAATACCCTTAAAAAAGAAAACTTAAATTTTTCTAAAATATAAAAACAGAATTACATTGTTTATTTTTTTTACAATACAATACAAATACGGCTGCACTAATTGCTAATTGATTGTGCGTTGTACCACTCTAGCCTATATAAGAAAGCCTTTCGTCACTAGCAGTAATTCTGTATCGTTTACCATCCTGCCCGCTAGATAGCGGCAGGACACCGCGTTTATTTGCTCAAAGGTTCATTGTGTTTATCTCTTTATTCTCTGTCTTATCCCCTCTATCGAGTCAGTCGTCTTTTAGACAAGGAGGCATACAGTTGTTTGATCGTCAAGTTATACCTATGCTTTTGGACATAGTATTTGCCAAGAAAATGATATCAATTTGGCCGGAATCATCTAATATCAGGCTGATGTAGCTTGGACTTCGGCAGTAACCGATGAAGCCAATACCGTTGTGGATATTTACATGGAGTAAAGTTTTTAGCGTCCCATTACCGTTATCACTATGATTGGTAAAACGAATGAGAAGTCACTTGACAACCTCATTTTTCAAACTCTTGAGGTTTAATATTAATTCGTTCAGATTCTATATAGTTTGCAACTAGCCAGCGGTTGGACCATCTATGCTTCGTCACTATGACATGATTCAATCGTATCGTGCTACTTAGCCTATACTTTATACTTTCTTAAATAGCCGCATATTTACCTAACTATTTGCACTGATAAAATTTCTTGCTGTTTTTCCTAAAAAATAACCAAAGTTGTAACTTCTTGGATTACCTAAAAAATTCAACGTTAGCGATTTTCCGACAATTAACCCTAGAAAAATTTCATTTGCAAAAATTAACATACAGCATCCATAAAAAATGGAAAACACGGTAGAGTTTTAACATATCAAGTAAAACGGTTTCACACTACACAGACAAACTGAAACTTCTTGAATATCGCGAAGGTAGTCAGGCCAACGCTCCGGGGTAGTGGTGTGCTTTCACCCGGGCGGTGGCGCCAAAGAGCAAGTTTAAAATCATTATTTGTACAATAGTCTTCAATTTTGCATAAATTTCGGGAAATTTACGCCTAGTCCCTATATAAGTTTTGAGACACACCTATTACACCACACAACACGATTGCTGCAAACTCAGCCTATCTATTATATTCAAGTTGGCATTGAAGCAAGGATTCTCTCATAGAGTCTCGCCATGCGTTAAGAAGAAAAAGTTGCCTTCTACACAGCAATTTAACTTGAATTAAATTTTTATTATTCATAACAACTTATAAATTGTCTTGATATGCAAGTAAACTAGCAACAGCGCAGTATCGTTCAATGTTCAACAGTTCAATGCAACACCTTGGCTTCCAACGTGACCGCCGTTAATGAACTATATCAATAAATAAGATAAATACAGTAATACCAAAACGTGCAAAACTGTAATAGCAGCTGAAGACAAACTTCGCGTCTATTCTGCATATATCTATTATATACATTAATTATGTGAGTATATAGAGCGAGGACGCGGCTTTTAACTTGCGTAGATATAAAGCTATAATCCACAAAACTCCTCGAAGTCACCAGGTAATATTTAATGGTTATATTCTTGTTATCGAGCAACTGGAATGTGTGGACTTCGGGTAGCGGAGAACTAAGATATTTTCCCCTTAAATCCGTGAAAAGTGAAGTTGAAAGAAAGCAAATTGCGTCACCGTAAACATTAGGCCGTGGTTTCTATGGTTTCTGTTAATCAATGGTTTCGATGGGGTAAAGGCTAAAATCAGTCTCCTCACAAAGTACATTGCTATTCCACGTGCACTCTTTTTACATTTGGTCCACATTTACACTTCCAACATCCTCCATTTAAGTCTAGATATCCTTTGATGTTCCTTCTGGCGAGCCACCCTGTGGCGATTTTTGAAGTTGATCCATCCACATGGTGGCGTACACACCTTCCTCGGACATCAAATCTTCATGCCTGAATTAGTTGAATATATTGACAGGTTATCAGTTGGTTTAATTAAAAGTTATTGAAAATACATACACACTTAGTTGTTGCATACAGACAAAGTGTTCTAAAGCGTTGTGACTACGCCAATAAATAGACGCCAACAAGTAAATCTATATAAAATGAATTCATACAATCGAAACGTCACGAAAACTTTACGAAAACCAACCGTCCGCGTTCCACAATCTCCCCATCCTTAAGAACCAGAATACAATCAGCGCTGACAATCGTTGACAGGCGATGAGCGACGACGATCGAAGTACGACCTGCGCAAACACGAGCCAGTGAGGCCTGTATATTACGCTCTGTGTTGGTATCCAGGGCTGAAGTGGCCTAAATAGTCAATAAAAATGTCAAGATATATTTGAAAGCCGCATGAATGCGACCGTAATATAATTGCGTTTTGATATCTTTACTATTACAGCGATGGTAGAGCTTTTGCGTAAAGCCACCGTTGGCAGCAATGTATAGGACAATGTTATTTCTTATCATGTTACAGGAAGCCATATAACGTAAACTGACAGTGCGTTGCTATTTCAGCTTAATGTCTAATTACGACGCTGTTTCGGATAAATTGAGAATTTAACGTCGTATTGATAAACAAAGAAGCGGCCACGGTTATGCTAACGGGTGCTAATATCAAACCTACCAGCAATTCGAAAACCGTTATAATATCAACCACGCTACCAGTCCAATGTTCCCTGTAATTTTTCACGAGTCTGAGCAAACGCACTTGCTCCCTGAGCTGTCCCTTGGACCACTGTGAGCAACATCAGACGTGCGCGTGGTCATTGTTACGTGGCCATTATTATGCGTTTATTCTATTTTCAATTCAGGTTGGATTTTTTTCTTGTGCGCACACACACGCCTAGAGCACACACACGCTACCAGTAATTTGAAAACCACAACAAGTAAATCACAGTTACCACCGATCAAGTAAATTAATCGCTCAAACCTCATCAAGAAGAACTACATTAGGGGCTTTTAGAATTGTCCTCGCAATGGCAACCCTCTGCTTCTCACCCCCACTCAATTTCAACCCCCTCTCCCCAACGTGGGTGTCGTACTGGTCCGGCATGCTAAGTATACGGTGATGGATGTCGGCTGATTCTGCAGCTTCATTTACTTCTTCATCTGTAGCCGTTACTCTTCCGTATCGGATGTTGTTCCTGGATAAGAAGTCACAATCATGTTGTACGTGGAAGTTACGTATGTTCAAACTTGGAATAACTTGTCTGACATATTGACGAACCAGAAGTGTTTAGTGGTTTAAATTGTAATACAATTTAAGTTGCTAGTTTAACGTTATGAGACTGTAAATTTATGGTTTTAATCAGCGACGTGTATTGACATACAATGCTTTATTTTACTGTATAAAAGCATTGAAAAACGAACGACCCGTACGTAACTGAACTCGTGACGCAAAAACTGGATTACAGAAATTCATTAAGTTTGCTGCCCAAAAAGTGTAAAGAAACGACACGTGGCTTGGCTGCGTTTGACATAAAGCAAACTGTGATAATTTTTTCATCACCTCGCCTTTGCGCTCAATTTTATGCAATTGTGTTTCGAAAATTAACACAGAAAACGAGGTTTCGGGCTGATTAAGCGAGACTGCGCTTAATTTGAATTACGGCAACCATTGCATTATAGAACACCTTATGTTATCGTTGAAGAGCACGGTATCTTGTGGAACGACTCCAATGTGTCTGCGAAGACATTCCTGTGTCATATCTGTGATGTTAAGACCATCGAGCGTAATTGAACCTGACTGGATGTCGTAAAATCGGAAAAGAAGCCGAATAATGGTGCTCTTTCCTGATCCAGACGGACCAACCTGAAGTTGCAAAACACATGATCATTAATTATAATTATTTGTGAGGTGTCAACCATCAAGCTTAAATCTTCAGATTTTATTCCATGTTTCATTCCCTAACTCATGATGATCGAAATCTGGCAAATCCAGTGACTTAAATTGATTAAATTGTAACAATTTATGAATTAATGTAATTTGATAAAAATAAATTAATAATGATTATTTGGATGGTGGTTGTTGAAACATACTAAATAAAAAATAAAGTATCAAATAAATTAAGGTTAGTGGCGACATAGCAGCAGGCAGGCTATGGTTAAACTTGATCAAACAAAACTTTACCAAAGTTACACGTTACCCGTGACAACCTTACAAAAAGAGTTGGTATAATTTCATTATTGTCAAAAATGCCAACAACTGTAAAACTTAACAAATCTAAGTTATTTCATCTCAGTCACATGCAGTAGAACTAGCTGCAATATCAGAAGCTTGCAACAGAGTTTAAAAACAAAAGTAAATCCGTTTCAAGTAAAAACGGATACAAAGTCATACCAAGGCATAAGTTTCACCGGGTCCAACTTTGAATGAGATTTTTTTCAGAGTTTCCTTTTCGTGAGAGTAGCCGAAGCAAACATTGTCGAATTCAACGTTGCCAGCGTCAATGAAAACTTGTGTAGCGTCATTTTTGTCGTAAATGTCTGGGGTCTATTTTGTCAATTAAAGAGACCAAACAAGAGAAGTTAAAAAATACAAATTTAACAGGACAGTTTTAACATCCACAAGACCCCTTAAAATCAGCACATTTCTACACATTTAAAAATAATAATTATAACTAACGCAGTATATACAATTCAGCAAACTATGTAAGCTCAAACGTTTCATAGTTTAACATTGCGCTAATTTACCTCATCAAACAGTTCAAACATGTTTTCCATGTCAATCAAATTGATTTGCATTGTCGTGTAGTATGTACCAAAAGCAGCCAGAGGCGTATTTAACTGTATTATATAGGTCCCAAACAAAACAAAATCTCCAACCTGGAAAAAAACTTTTTTTGGTATGAATTGCTTACATTGCAATTGTAATTGCATACATACTCTTGCTATAATTTCTATAGCCTACTTAAGTTAAATCATGTGTATGCTGGACAACCAAAATGGTGGAATTTTGAAATGATTAATATCTATAATGATACATTATATCATATATCAAATGACTGAATGAATAATTAATGAAAAATGCTTCACGTAGTGGTGGTCCAACTGCAGTTCTGCTGGTCAGGTTAGTCATGCAAAGTTGCAAAGATATTTTTGCCAGCATGAAAGCTATCTACGACACACCGCACACATTGGTATTACAGCTGATATCATAGGCTATGACATAAGCACATTTATTTGAAAAAGTTGCAGGAAAAGTGAATGTTTGTGTAAACACATTTGGCATACTGCTGGGCAAGTACCGTAGGACAAAACACAATTTAAAAATTAAAATCTTTAATTTTATCTGTAAACAGAAAAATAACTGGTTCAAAAATAAAACCATTGTGATAAATGATATAAGTTAGAATTTATTATAATTATATTCACAACAAGCCATTGTTACAAGACAGTAAAAATGCTTCAACAACATTTTTTGCAAATAAAATCCTGTTCATGAAATTTCAAAACAGCATCTTGATATAGCAATGCTGACTTTAAAAATACCAAAAACTCCGTTCAAAGAAAATTAGAAAAAAAATTTTCTACATCAGTCTTTGGTAAACGTGTAATGAACTCCATTTGATTCTTAAGCAATACATGTTTTTAATTCAATAAAAATTGACTTGCGAATATAAGCAAACTTTTATCTGTGTCAAAATTAAATCGTGCCACTCTGATGTACATAGATTTACATTACTCATGTCTGGCACCAAATACTTTTAAACCCTGATTTATTTTCAAAATGTTTCCTGTGATTCATCATATCGATTAGACATAACACCTTTCAGGCACGATACAAGAAGAATGCGCATTGATTAAAATAATGTTCTCCTAGGTTTCTAACCAATACAATGATAACTAAAGTACCATTGGTATATTATGGTACTGTTTTCTTAATCACTAAAACCTATTTTTGAGTCTCAGTAACTGAACCTAACACAATTAGCCAAAAAGTAACATTAATTAGCTACCTGCATTTCACCGTTGGTTACATAGTAAGCACACAGAAGACTCCCAGCCAGCAAACCAATGTTAATGATCACTAACTGTGTTAGCCCAAGTAGTACCAGGGCCGCACTATTTCTGTATTCAAAGTGCTGGCAGTAAAAAGAAAATTGTGAGAAATCATCACAAAATGAAAAGTGGGGTATGATATCAATTACAATAACTGTTGACAACATGCTTTTATGGATTGACAAAGTATTAAGGTGGTTTAATTGATTATAGCTATAAAGATATCACCAATGCTGTTTATACAATTATACATACTCGAGTGCTATATTTAATGTAATTGGCAAGTCCCAAAAATATAATTCTACCAAACAGAAAAGTAATAGACTAACTAATGGGCCACATTCTTATGCACCTGGTACTCAAGAATAGCTTTGTCAAACCGCTTTGCCTCATAGTCTTCCGCATTGTAATATTTGACCTGTTTGTTAAAATAGGTAAATAAAATATTGACTTCAACCTGGTTGAAAAATGCAAACGGAAACTTTTCAGACTCAATTTAAAAATTTATTTTCAGTTTTCGATTGGAAGCAAAAATTGAGATATATATGTACACAAAAGTTCAGTGATATAAAATTTATTAAATATGTTAACAATAATTAATCAGATTTTTTTAAATTTTCACAGATATAAGCAACTGAAGACTGATTGTCGTCAAACTGATACTTCAGAAATACAGTAAATCCAATTACAAAAACAGACCGTTTCAAAATTCAGCAAAGAATCAATGGCTGTTTGCTTTGATTTGTTATCACGAAAGTTCATCTGTCGACGAATTTTTGTCCTCATTTCCGTGATAAGGATTGTGGCAACTGAAAAAAGAGGAACAAGCACAAACCATAACTTTTAAAAGAAATGTAGCTTATGTCAAATATTAAATGCTTACACATTAAAAATTAAAAATTGATAACTTATTGTGGCATAATAAACTGACATGCGGAAATCAAGCAATGTCACCACTTAACACTTGGAAACTTAACCAAAACCACGTTGCAAGTTACATTCATTTACCAAGATATATGGTCAAGGAAACGAAAACGATCAAGCCAAACCAGATATTAAATGTGGTGATGAAAAACACAACTGCGACTATGATGTCCAAAATGGTTGGGAAAATGCTAAAAACGATGTAAGATACAAAGCTGTTGATGCTGAGAGTGCCCCGGTCAATTGAACGCAAGACGGCCCCGGTTTTACGTGATAAATGCCAGCGTAACGATAATGAATGCAAGTGTTGGAACAGATGAATCTGAGAAGATTTTTACGGTCAGTTTTTAACTAAAAACAAAAGAGTAAATGAAAACGTTCACTTTTTGAATTTGTTACAAAACAATCATATCACCTGCACGCAGCGGTTGGTGTACTGTTGTACTTTAATCCAACTATATAAACGAATGCTATCTATGATTCCACCGCTACCAGTGCCCTGTAGAGACTTGAGTAGGACATACTGGACAACCTGGACCCACACAATAGTCCATGATACATCATTTGTAAGTGAGTTCACTGAAAATTATACATCTGAAGTTACGCAGGACAAAAAATAATACTAAAAGCTATAAACTTATTCGGGATGTGTTTGTATAGCCTATCTTATAGTTGGTTTTGTGCAAATCTCTTCATTATATTAACAATATAATTTGATGTCTTTTTTATAGTAAAATAACAGGTAACAACAGCAATCACGATCATTTTACATATGAGCTGTAAACATTTGCTGCAAAACGTGTATTGTAGTGTAAGTGGCGAGTTTTTGCTCCAATTTCAGTATTTGTGGTTGTATGCTGTAAATGAAATGTGCTGCCGTTTATCAAACTAAATTGATTTTCTTTTCTTAGCTCAAACTTCTTTTCTTGCTTAGACACCTACCTATTTTTTTGTAAAAAATAGGAACAAAGGGATTGATGACACGTCCACCGATGAGACACAAGCTGCAAAAGATCACTCGAAGTTGAAGACGAAAGTTCTTCTCAGGCCAAATAAATGGCCATATTAATCCTGACTTAAAAACAGGAAATAATGGGGCTAGATTGTGACAACTATAAGTGACATTGTATGCTTGTTATTCACAATTAGTGCGCCTAATTAATTATAAGTATACTAATATTATTATTATTATTAGTTTTATAACTAATTGTAAATAATGTGCCCAGAATATTCAAAAATTATGTACAAGTTTATGCTGTGTTTTCAGAGATGGATTTTTGCAGTTAAAAGCCTCAAAACATTATGGATGGGTGCGATTACATTTAACAAAAATAAAGCGGACATTTAACAACCACATCATATAAATGATGACAAAATTTTATCAGCAGTAGGCCAATACTGTGCAAGTCGGCAAGTAGTTTAACATAGGTCAAGAGCAAAATACCAAGGTTGTATTATTGTAATATAATCAAACTTGGAATTAAAAGACTCGGCATAACGAAGATCAACTATCCCAAAAAAAAAACAAATTCATTAATTTTGGAGTCAAATCACTGTAGGTTTGAACCTAGCAAAGTAATGCATGTTCTAATCTTACTTGGGCTATATTCTTCCCAAGATTGTCACAGAGGAGTCCAATCCATACATAACCATAAATTTGAATATGTTTTTGCATGGTGTTTATCTCCTGTTGTTTGATTGATTTACGTTAAAAAATATTCAAGAAATTAAGCTAGTACCTTTCGCCAGATTTTAATCCAAGTTGACTCTGTGCTCAAATTCACTTCTGTTTCTTGCTCCAGGTTGTTTTCAGTCTGAAATAAATCAAAAAACAGTTCAAAATAGTCAAAAATTAAAACAATCGAATAAACTGTGTGCTATCATTTTTAAATTGTGTAGTTATAGAAAATGAAAGCATTGAAAAAACAAATGCTGCACATATAATGATTGTGTGACAAGATAAATTGCAAACAGCTTTTAAAGTTAAATTTTTAAAAATACATTCAATGCTAAACTGTATCTTGACAGCAACACACTGCACAGCCTACATTTAGGTTCTCATTTTCAAAATTATTTTCCTCAGTTAACTGATTCCAATTTCCAAGCTTTGTTTTCAATATACCAATCAGCAAGGGCAATGCAGTAAACACTACTCGAACAATCCAAAAACCGAAGAGTACCTGCATTTTAACCACAAAGAACTCATCACATAGATATTTGCATGAACGAGTTTCCTAAACGAAATGTTTTCTTGTCTTTTGATAGAAATTTTTGAATATGTAACAGATTTAGTCTGCAAGAGACAAGTCTTTAAAGAGAAAAACCTGATTTCCAACTTTATCCATTGAAAACCACCATTCAGGAGAATTCCATGAAACAGCAGATAATATGTCTGCTGATAGAAATACCAACCACGTGAAAAGTAAGACAAAATTTTCGTGACGAATCTCACGTCGCTGTATTTTTTCTTGGAATACAAGTAAGCTTATGATGAGGGAAACTGACAGCAATCTAAATTTTCAAAAGTTGAAATTAGACCATTCACAAATTGCACAATGGTTATATAGTTATATATGGTTATATGGTCTATCATATGGTTATATGGTTATATAGTCTATCAACTTAGTTGGTGATAAATTACAGCGATTTATCGATTTCTCTTTAATTACATTTTTAAATATTTTAACTAGTGCTGCTTAGTGCATGTCTACACACAGGATCATGTCAATAAATACATCTCAGTGTATCAGTTATAAAGTTGTTATAATATGTTTTACTTCAAGATTAGTTATCAAGGAGTTAAAAAAATAAAACCAAAAATTTTACTTTGAAGTTAAACTGAGAATCGACACACCATTGGTAGTAAATTCGGGTAAAGTCCATTTCACCACAAATTGGGCGATACTTTCAGCAAGAAGCAAAGCCATACATAGAAGCTGCAAAACATAACCAACAGACCTTCTTCGTTCAATATCATCGTTTCTATGATTGTTCACCCTGCCATAATGCAAAATCAAATCACTAAATATGTCTAAAATCACCAAGTGGCTAAGCAGTAAACTGATAGCAAATAAAAACATTGATAAAAGATTGAAAAAAGGTAGTACTATTGTGTGTTTTGATAGTGTTTTCTTTTTGTGCTGTATCATAACGTCTTCAAAACTTGCAAAATTTCACCCTTACAATCTTTGATAGAGAGAGTAATATATACCTTTTTATTATCATTATCTCATAAAGCAGTGCTCCTGAGAGAAGAAAGAAAAATACACTTTCCCATGTGTCAAAAAAGCAATGAGATATTCCATTCTTTCTCCACATTGGCCTATAACCTCCATAACCAGCACAAAAACCAAGTTGGTTTGTTGAATGATTGGAAGAATTACTTGACAGGGGTGTCAGTGACGTTTCAATTAATGAATCATTAAAGGGCTTAAAAAATTGATGCACCATGTCGGAATTGCTAAAAGCTAAGTGTAGGTTAATTAATAATGCAGTACCAGTAGCAAAATAACTTCCTGAAATATAAAAAACTCAACTTTTAAATCCTGAAATTGTGTGTACAGTTAATTATAAACTAAATTAAGGTGAAAATTAAGTTTTAGTGTTCATAAAATTCCCACAAAATGTGGGTCTGGTGTACAAGTGCACAACCACAGGACGCCTTTTTATACTAGACCTCAGCTACTAAAATTGTGATGTCATCTGATTGTGCACTTGTATACTAGACCTCAAAATGCAAATTACTTAGCACTAATCGTTAAAAAAACATTTGGTCTATACATCTGTTGCTGTAAAATATTAGCATCTTATCAAACAGGTAAACATAAAAATCAAAAAAGTGGTACTGCAATTATATTACGCAATTGTTGGCGAGTAGTACGAAGTACCATACCAATGTGACAAATGTAGTCAAAATTATAATAATCTGTGCACAACTGTAAACTGACAGCTTTAGGAAAAAACAAAACTAACAACATCTTACCTAACCTATAACTGCATAATTGTTTCCTAAAAAAGCCAAGGAACCTGGGAGCCATGGTAACAAGCAGGTAGATTTGTTGAAGCTTCATTGGTTTTAATCAAAAATTTTACCTGCAGTGCTACCATAAACGAAATTGCGACTGTGCAGGCACGATTTCTGTGAAAAAGCGATTATGGCTAAGCAACTAGGATGACTTATGAGTCGTTTAATGACATCAACGCTTGTAGCGACAGCAACAACCAGTTCGCTGGAACAGGAAAACCCGCAACATTGCACCGGCGTGACGCGTCGGAAATCTACTTCGGGGAATTCACAGTTGTGATAATGAAGGATTGCTGTGTGATATCTATGACGGCTTGTTTATGAAATAGGTTAGAGGGTGCAGTTTTGGATGTCGTTTTACTTGTATGACTTTACATTGCATATACGCTGTAATGGGATTCAAATTTTTTAAAAACCGGTTCTCTCACTAGCAGCACCCCATATCAACCCGGGGCCGATATACACATAGGCCTATAGCCTACATACGCTTGTTAACAACCGGTTCGCAGAGGTCAATAAAATTCCAAGAACCGGTTGAATCCCACCACCGCGTATACGTCCTACCCTTCTGTTTTTAAATTAATTTTGAAGAAATCTAAGTTTTACATAAAACTTTTTATTTACAAGTATACTATTTGGACGTGAGGTCTATTGACAATATCTAATTCTAAATGATATTTCAAATCAGTAAAATAGTAACTGTTGCTTTGATCTAGTCTAGTGTCTGAATCTTAATCCGCGACTTGGTCATTCCTCATCGCTTGAACTCTGTTGATCAAGTTTAACTTTGTGTAAGTTTCCTTAAAACTCTTCCTAAAACCTTGGGAAAATCTTTAAAGAACTAATCCGTAAATGTTTTTCTGAAGCACATGAAATCTGGAGGTAAAAGCTGGGCTACACATAGTGGTTTCCGATTTTAAGGCTCCAGTTATGCTTGACCCAACATGCTCAGATCATTAAATGTACAAAGAAAATGCGAATTCATAAGAATAAGAAACGCAATGCAGCAATATGCAATGGTTAGCATTTTATTTTTAGTTCCCTCGCAGACAATGACGAAAAAATAACGGGCAACGATGCCGCAAAATTAATTCCAATTCCATTATGTTTACAAAGTAATCCAGTAACTCACATCAACACAAGCTATATACTTTTCTTTGCTTTACAAGACAAGAATGCAGGTTTAATGTTAGCACCACAGCAATTAGCTCATGCACAGTGCAAAGTATTGCCACTAATAAGAGCAAATGGCAAAAATGAACCAATTATTAAAATGCATATCTACTTATAATTTACTGTATGTACAGTTATAGTAATGTCAAATAATAACACTTTTTAATAACCCTTTTCCCAGTCAAAAACATATTGCAAAGGTTGGTTTTCTATGTAAAGTTGCAAGTTTTTTAGGAACCCTTCTTTCACAAAATTAGGTTGAGTGGGGCCAGAGGAGTGTGGGGTTATGGTGACATTTACCATTTCCCAAAGTGGGCTATCTGGGGAAAGGGGTTCATTCGTAAAAACGTCCAAAAATGCAGAGGATATCCAGCCATTGTTTAAGGCCTTCACTAAGCACTGTTCATCAATAATGGTTCCTCTGCCAACATTAATCAACCCAGGTTTCTTTGCTTTGCACACATGAAGCACATCATCTAAAGGAAAACAAAATAGACTAAATAGTTTTAATTTTTATACAACAATAGGCCACACAAGCTACTCATAAACTATAACATGAAATTGTTTCTTAAAAAATCAAGTGGGAAGCTAAAATCTACATATCTTTATAGCAAAGTCATATACCTTTTAAAACTCAAATTAAGTCAAATCCTTTGGCATAAGTGACTTGAATTAAGTCAGGTCATTTTTCAAGTAAGACTCGAGTCAAGTCAGGTCAATGGATATTCGAAACCAAAACAAACAGAATGCAAAAATACCAAATATATATACCAATATAATACCAAAAATCTGTCACAATAACAAGAAACTTATGGGAACATCATAAAATTTGCTTCAGTTGATAACAAGGTATGCAATCGAAGGCAAATATATTCATGTTAAGTCACACTTCCATGTATTCAATACATGAAGATCTGTTTTACTTCAATGCTTAATACTTTAATGCTCAAGTCGTGTGTCATTCATGTAATTTCTTATAAAGAGACTCAAGTACTGGGACTGTATATCATTTACATAGCGATAATTATGCAAGTGATTACGATATTGCGCGCATTGGCAAAATTTCTTTTTGGCAACACTACGCGATCGGTTTTATTATCATTACTATCTTTAAACATATTTCAGTAGAGTCTGGTTGTAAATTTTATGTGCAAATCTAAAGGGAGCAGTCATTCATGCTTATATATCATACAGTATTTAATATCACAAAAAAGCAAAAATGAACATATAGTTTACTTTATATAGAAATCATATATACCAGATCAAGTGTAGCAATATATCTGATACACCAAGTTTTAAGAACAATCAATAAAAATCTATAAGTCGAGAACTAACTTGATAGCAGATTTACTGTGTCCCGAGTATGTGGTAGTGTATTGCAGATGTAATCGCACCTAGATAAGAACTCTTCCAACTGGTTTGAAATAAAAAGTTCATCAACCGCTTTATATCTCTCTTCCTTTTTCTTCAATTCCGATCGTTTTAGACCGTGCACCTTAAATTGTATTTGAAGTTTTTGTTTTTACTTCATAGAGTCAGTTGAGCATCAAACCATCACACTACATGAAAAAAACAGAACTAAAAATAAATGACACAATTCAATTAAAACTAACCCGCATTCCTGCAGCTTTTAGTTTCTCTGCTACAGTAATCCCAATGTCTCCAATCCCTATTATCCCAACTGTAAGTTGTTCCAAGGATCGAAATCTGTTTGATTTAAACTGTTAGGCTCTAAACTCTAAAGAATTATCATACAGAAATGTATTAACAATGATATCTTTGTTGAATCCTTAAGGGCAAGACAAAAATCACGGCTGATGACTGGGCACTAATTTTGTCTTTGTGTTAAGCTTTACCTCCAGTGCATTAAAACTAATGGTTATATCAAGAATTTGGTGTCGTTTTATATTTGGAGTTAGCAAACAATTTTGCTGGCACACCGGCTTCCATTTTTTTCACTTGCCAAACATGAATCACATAATTCTGAATATGAATATGGCAGAAGTAATGTTAAAAACAACTAAAATAAAAAACTCAGCAATTAACCAAGCAATAACACTCATACAAGGATTTTTCACTCAAATTTTAACTTACCGAAAAACGTTTCTGGCTTCATTGATAGTAAGCCATTTCTTTTCACTCTGCGCCATAAACTGCTTTTTCCAATCTCTTTCCAGAGAAATAACTGCCCCTAGTACATAATCAGCGATCACCGGCCCAAACACGCCTCCAAGTCGAGTCAACACAAAATGTGGTTCAAAGTTGGCTAAATCGTGTTGATTCAATTTAGAGAACATATAATCTAAGCCAGCCCACGTAGTTTGAACCCATTTCACACTCTTTGGAAGTTTTGTGAGCACACTCGCACAAAGTTTTGGGTCAGTTAGCAAAACTTCAACACCTTCGAGCTCGTCAGTCAATTTGCTTCCAAGCAAAGTATTGTCAATGTATTTAAACGAGACATGGCGTCCCAACGCGCCCTCGCTGACAGCATTTCTCACAAATTGAAAAAAGTCTGGTGTTTGGAGCAGCACACCAAGTGTAACTTTATTTTTGGCCATATCTATTGACCTTTAACTTGCAATGTACCATACATTATTGGAACTATAGAGAGATAGCAAAATAATTACAAATAGTAATGTATAAATTACGTTAATATTTTTAAGGGACATACTGTATATATTGCAAACACATCAAAAGCGTCACTTCATCTGACAAAAAAAATTGATTGATAATAATTTGGTTACCTGTCACCATGGGAAAGCAAAATCACTCACAACATAGCTAATTAATCAAGTAATCATTGAAACATGACCACACCAAATATCGCAAAAAAACATTGCTATAAAATCAAAAACATGAGTCCGTTGTTTTATTCATCCTTTTTTGGCAGGTACTTTTCAAAAGCATCTTTCACAGTGCTAACTATAGTTTCTGCTTTTGGTACTTTGTAATTTTGGTCCAAATAAATTCCAGCCAACACACCAGTCGCAAAAGTGACAAGTGTCCTCAGCATCTTAAGCTATATTGGTGCTGTGGATTCAATCTTTCTTCTTTTAACTCTTCGAAATGTTCACCTTGATATCAGCAGAGTTTGTACAATTTACATCATCCTTTCATCAGGTAATTGTTTAGTATAAATATTAATCTACAATAAAAATGATCTGGTGATATATATACTGATACATACCTGATACATCACAATAACATTCACCAAGTCAAAGAAACATGCCACTGTATGAACATTAATATTGGTACAAATTTGTGAACAACGTTAAATCGAGTTTCTGTGATCGTAAATAGAAGTCAAAATAGCAAACACAAACCGCAGTGTATATAATTAGGCTTATATATACAGCTGGCTAAAAAGTATGGCAGTTTTTGACAGGACATCGCGCGTACAAAAATACAAACTTGGGCATAATTTTGTTTATTTATTATTACTTGGTATTCAGACAACTTTTCCTTGGTTGTTGATTATAAATGAAAAAGGTAGGGTCAAAAAGAAAAGACGTCACAAAAGCTGTCTCTATAAAATGGCACTGAATTAGTATAATATAACCACCTCATGACAGCCTGGGGCCAAAAAAATCGTCAAAAAAAGAAAGTAAGGGAACTCTGATTTTGTGGTTTCAGGCAAATGCCTCATTCAAAAACAGAAACCAAACAACAACCAGGGAAGTATATGTTAATAAATACATACCCAACGAAAGGTAATTAAGTAAAACTTTAGATGAGGAAAATTCCCAAGGCTCTGTTTTTATACGAAGGACATTGCTACATCATGTGACGAGATATTTCTCCTTAAAGTTATGGCAAGTTTTGCACTTCGTAGCTGGCGCTGTGTTACATGTTTGCAAAAATTAATGCTACAGCCAGTGAGAAAAATTACTCCTTATTCTAACAATACCAAGTTTGTTTCTATTGGTAGAGTGTAAGCTGGGTTATGCCAAAACCAAAATCGTGTCTGTTGTATACTTCTATACCACTTTAAGTACGCACCCCATATACTTTAAACAGCGTTTGAACTGATCGAATACTTTCCAATTAAGTAACCCTCGGGTTAACTCTTATAGTTTACTTTCTAACGAACATCTGTAGACTCTTCAAACTAGGTACTCTTACAGGGGAGAGGTCCCGACCCTTCGTTTTTGTCTGAGGGAAATTTCGATACGAGCTGACAAGATAATACGCCTTAAAATTAAAGACAAGTTTCCCGCTCGGTAGGTGGCGCTCGGTATATCATTTTACAAAAAATTACTCGGTAGTCTTTGATTGTAGGCTACACTATGAGTTATTGGTTTGGGCTTGTGCTAGACACAGCCGGTGTGCAATTCACTTTGAACAAAGCTCTTCAGAAGTGTAGCCTATTTGGTCGTTCGCGGCCTTATTTGCAATAGTGTACAAAAAAATATCAGGTGGTTGACACATTCATGCGCCCGTGTTTTAGTATGGTCTTGACCTGCCTATTTTTCGTCCAGTTTGTTTTCACCATATTATGTAGATTCTGTTGTGGAAGTTAATGTCAATTGAATTTAGTGTCATGACTCATGACCTAGAGTTTGATTACGTGAGTTAATTTTCCCAAGCATGCAATTTTTTTGTTTTGTTTAATCCGACGTCTTTGTGCAGTTACCTCAGTTATTTATCGGCTGGATAGCTGAGTGGGTGGTTAAAATGCTAAGCTCGTAATCATGCCGCCCCTGTTCGATACCTAGTTGCGTACTACCGTATTAGTGGACTACAGAGGCTACGCTGCCTTGGGCAAGGCATTAAAGACGCTTGATCCTGTTCAGTGGACCTGGTGGACAATTCTAAGGCCAAAATAATGTGATGTGTTGAATTTGTAATTGTGTTGAAGCTTTCTACTAGTAAAACACTTGCACAACCTAAATAAGTTTCGTTCTTACAGCTTTGATACAAGACTTTTCATGATATAGTTATATTAGTTAGCGTACAGGCGAATGGCTTGTGGTACACAGTTCAGAAAACCTTGGCCTATATAGGCTATAATGCCTTCATCTATCTATCATGGTTTTCTCAGTTTTAAGGTCGATAACTCAAACTGTTTACTTTTTCTTTCAAAACCCAACCTATAGCTAGGAAAATCAATGAATGCAATGAATTTGAACTAGGCGGTATCAAAAGAATGATCACTAGTTGGCGCCTCCTTTTCTGCATGGAATATGAGCAATCACCTCAAATGAATGAACTTTGGTGATAGCAACTTCAGAATATTTCGTGTAAACTACAATCTACATTAAAACATTGGAGTTCACGCAGAATTTCGATTTGTGTGATCTGATCTGTTGATGTTGTTGTTTAAATTTCCGGTATCTATCGCTGATTGTTGTGGTTTGTGAAATAAAATTGAGGCATCCATCAATTATATGAAGTAGACAAGCAAAACATTTTTCTTTTTTCTTCAAGAGTAATCAAGTGCTCTCAAACGTAATTATTGAAGTCAATAAAGAGATTCCGCAATTACACTTGAAACAACAAGAGGATCGTAAACGACAAGAACCTATACAAAAACATGACGGTACCCTGCTAGGTCCTAATAAAGCTGAAAAATGGTAGGCCTAATTCGAAAAGAAAAACAATCGATTTTATTCTCAGTACTTCATGATTAGTTCTGTTTCTGATATCTAATATAACATGTATTATACAACAACTAAACCCAAGAAAACGATGGAGGTCGCACAGCCAACTGTCATGCATAGCCTATGGCTATGGTGTTGCCGACTTGCCGCCGATGTTGGCATGTACAGCAAGACAGGACAGCAATGCGATCGTGGGGAACACCCGGAACAGAGCTATCTATTATCATTTTCAACTCAGTTTTATATTTTTGCTAAGCTCATATTTTATCAAACGACACTATGTCAACCGTAATTAATCACCCTAAAATCAGTTCGATTGTAAACCGCCTACTAATTACACTTGACTTGACAGTGCAAGCTGAAATATTCGAAAATCTATTTAAAACACGGTTAATAGCAAAGATGTATACCGTTTTTTTGCACCATTAGTATTCGTAAGTGCAACTTTATGATTTTTATGGCATACTTCAAAAATACTGTAATTTTCTAAAATGAACAAGTCACATGTCTGATACCCAGCCAGATTTTTACCGAAAAAGCTTTTTCAGAAAATTGAAAGGAAATTCGTGAAAGTCAAAAGTCGTTTTTTCTTCGAAAATAAAAGATCTAACGAGAAATTTGAATGTGTGGAAAAGTAAATTCAACCAAATTGATTAAAGGTTAGGTTAGCCTATTTAGGCTAGGCTCACAGGGCAGCTTACAAGTATTAAGGCCTATTGCAAGCAAAATTCAGACAATTTTTCAAAGATTTGCGTCTCTGTCTTTTATTTTAAAGCCTGCGCATGATTCAAATTGTGCCTGTACGTTACGTCAATTTGCAGACCTCTGTACATTAAATTAGAAGTTAAATGACATTATTTGAACCAAAATTTTCAAAATTAGGTAATTGCCAAGGGACTTACGACAAGGAACATAGCCAAAAGCAAGCAAATTTGCTTGTTTAAAAGTAATCTTCGAAGCCACAAATCGATAAAGTAAGTCGTTGAATCAAACTGCAAGCACGCAAGTTTATTGCATTGTCAGTTGCAACAACGACAGTGTAAATTGTTCAACAAATCTTAAAGCTGTAAAGGTTATAGAGTATAGACCTATACGCTAAACAGAAATTTAACGTCTTTATTTATGTATAAATTTATTGAACTGTAATGTAATGGTCATCACACGTATTGTTTCAATTTCAAAGAAGCATTTTACAACCAAAAAAATGAACGTTACATCATCACTCAATGGAACATCCTAAACACGCGCTGACAATTTTCATGAATTTTTTTATTTCAGGTCATTTATTTTTTGCAAAGGTTGCATTGCTTTGGGTGGGTCGTTGATGACGTTTACATGAATATAAATTATTTAAGGACCAAGCAGTTTGTTTTCGTCTGTTTCTGTTGAAGCTGTACTCTTTCATCTGACAGTTAATTAACGTTGAATTTCATTTAAATTTATCATCAATTGTCGAAGCCTACATTTTATGTTAAATATGATGTGTAACCTACATTTTGGGTCGAGTCGTTCGTTAAGCAAAAAGTAATAATTGTTTCATTTTAAAAGAATGATTTCAAAGTTGATGCAAAAACGTTTTACAAAATTGACAACGTTTTCGACCCTATTTTAAGAAAAACACGATGCTTGCTTTGAGAACACCAAAATCGACGTGAACAACGCAACACCATGCATTTCATCTTACAACAATACCATCTTCCATTAAACCCTAAAGTCTATGCAGCAGCATTTACTAGGCTATAATTGCTTGAATTCGAAGAATTTCTGGATATAAATAACTGTTTAGGGGTTGGATCTTGCCGTAAGGTGGCAAGCTGCAGGTGTGAAAGGTCAACACACCAACGACATTCGATGGAAATCTAATTTCATAGCTCCAAGAGAAACGTAAATTCGTTGATTGTTTTTGAACGAGTAATTTATTCCTGTGTGACATTGATTCTTTTTCTGAAAATATTTCACTGAAAGCATGTGTTCAGACCTTTAAATGCATCTTCATGAAACGACTGTCATTCTTTAACTATAGCTAAATCTATAACTTATACGTAGTTTCAAACACGCTTTTTTGAAGGAAATAGAAGCGGGTGTTTTCATTAAATGAATATTATTATTGGTGGAACAACTTGGGCATAAGAATATTGGAAACGCGTCGCCATAAATCAATACATTGAGGCAATTTCAAAATTCAACAAGCGTGCGCATTCGTACATTAATATGCACAGAGCGCAATTACCTACGAATAAAACGTTCTTTGCTGCACGTTCATTTGTAAAAGAAAAACATTTTTATGTAAAATATTACGAAGGATTTTTTCGGGGTGAAATTGAAAGCATCACGCCACAACACGTTCCTCTATGTGTAGACTTTAACCAAGAAAACTATGAACTGTTGTTATTTTGATAATAATTTGTCCGAATTCCTAACCCAATTATTGAAATTCTTCGGATTCTATTTAAAGCCACTCGTTATGTTTTAAATAAAAGTAAACTTCCTCCTGTAACTTTACGACCAACACGAAGCTATTCAACGATCTTGATTCTGGAAATTCAAATGCTTACTCAATTCTTGATCAACTCCTTTTCACGATTTATGAAAGTTCGGCGAAATTTTAAAACAACAATTTTGGGAAAAATAAAAACAAGCTACTAGATTTAAAAATAAATTACCCGTTTTAAAGCACGTCACGTTCAACGAAAGTACGTGCTTGGCAACATTCATTTAAAAGCTTTTTGAAACACGGACATTTCTTTGAACTGTTTTATTGCCACATAACTTGACAATAAGCTAAACAGAGAAGAGAGAATAACCTCAATACTTTAATATTTCCTTTTATTTGGACAGGCGCTCGTTTTATGACATTTGTCGCTGACTAGACTATGTGTTTGCAGAAAGGCTCCAAGGTCAGCATCTGCTTTTATATAAGCCTACACTTCCACACGAGTATAAAGCATTATTCTGATGCTTTAATTTGTCAAACTGTCAAGCTTACAATAAGGTTTTCACGTGAACGTTCTGCTATATATCTATGCTATGTGTGCTATATAAATATGTTTTTAATTTGGTCACGAGTCATATAGGAAGGTAGGTCGAAGATAACAATCAACGTCCAACGTTCATATATCGCTGTTTACATTCTACGTTGCGAACATGTTTTGCAAAGATATTCTTTTTTCGTTGTGAACGCAATCGCTCACCCACAAAAGCGAATGTCAAACCATTAACAGGGCTTATTTCGTCGACCGGGTGTGCAGGACTAATGTGAAGACGAGTTTGAAACTGGTGTGAAAAGTGAAATGTATCTAATAAAGTACAGCGTAGGAGAGCTAAATATAGGCGTAATAGAATAAAGTAGGCGTAGGAGAGCTTACAATAACAAAAATGTATTATCAGACTCTATGACTCTATGCCGCCATTTTGACGACTAACCAGGCATAAGTTTGAAAAAATTTTTAATTAACAACGACAAACTTTTGTTATCTTATCAAACAAATATCAAAGTTTTAATTGAAATCAACTTAAAACTTTTGAAAAAGCATTTTTGAGCATTTCACGTTTTTTGATGTATAGCTTCTCTACTAAGCTGGTAGCAAAAACTCCGTCTATATAGGCCTACGTGATAGATTATATTATATTATATATTGCATTGACTTGTTGCCAAAGACTCATAGATTTTACAACACCTCGAAGCTGACGATTCACCAATGGATACCGTCACAATCAACATGACAAATGGTGATGTCTTTGACGAATCGTGTAACATGACTTTGAGCGGAGAATATTTCGAGAACGGGTCATACAGTTGCTCATACATGTACCAGGTATACGGTGTCATTGTTTATATAACTCATATACAAACACATCAGGAGAAGTTTAAAACATCAGGTCAAAGAAATCAGTCAAACGCTCCACTGGTAGTTTATGTTCTCAAGTATTGTTTGTGAGATATCGTTAAAAATACTCTGATCAAAATTGAAAGATTAATAAGTTAGGCGGTCACAAAGCGGTAAAGATAGTCAACCTACGAGACATACTATGACGTATACTTTTTGAATTTTGCCATGAATTGGCCACGACACAGCTCAGCTGGAGACTTATTGAAAATATTTACTTTGTTGTTTTCTCGTTGGTTTGTTTGTCTGTGGATTTCCTGTTTTCGTAGTAAACAAGTTACAAAAGCTCTTCAAAAGCGCAAGTTACAAAAGACTTGTGGTATACGTAGATGACAACCAGCGTTGACGTAATATTGGTCAGTTCCTAATATATTCTATCGCCGTCATTTAGAAACAGCTTTTAACTTGAAATAGTCTAATAAGCTATAACACGTTCATTGTAACACATACAGCATCGTCTTTAAATGCGACCCAAGTATCTATGCAAGGAACGTAATAATTTTTTTCTATTCCAATCTACAGTCGTTGTTGGACTGACGCTTCACAGCCGAAAATGTTATGTTACCCTGACACATTAATCGACATGATGTTAGTTTAGTTCAGCTCAACATCGCTCTTCACAGGAACGGTATCGTGACAGATTTAAGAGCGCGAACGTGGTTTTTAAATGCTGCGTTTTCAAACAAAACCTTTTCAAAGTGGTGCGTTTTTTCTTGGCCTTTTTGTGACCATGTCGTGTCAGTTATGTTGTTGACAATGAACAAATATCAACAATGATGAAGACTTAAGATTAAATTATGGTTGTTTTCGGAAGGATTTTCTGAAGAAGAATCGTCTCGTGTTCGATGAACATCACCTTGCCAAGATCGTGGTCATCTGGGTTATCTTCTTTCTTTCCTGCTCCGGGAACTCCGCCGTCCTCTTCAGCGTCAATAGAAGAAGGAGCCAGGAACGATCCGGAAACACCCAGCTCCTGATGACGCATCTTGCAATTGCTAATCTCATCTTCACCTTCTTCGTTCTACCCATGGGTGAGTATCATCCAATTTTGTGTTCTTTGTGTGTAAACCGGATGAGGAGAATAGTAGCACTTGTAGGCTACCATAGAGTAGCTGTAAGCAGGTTTTTTTTTAAGGTTTGGTTTGGGTGACCGCTAAGTAGTTTTAAGAGACCGCAAGTGTTTCATTTACTGTAGTAGTGTAGTTGCAAGTCCAAATTTTGGGAAACCGCTGGAGAAATTTGGGGGACCGTTTCGGTCCCCCAAAACACCTTAAAAAAAACACTGGCTGTATGTTAAATATCCTCGGTTAAGACATATGCTGGACTTCTCGCATTTCTTTGTAAAAGCGCAGACATTTTGTACGAACTTACGTAACGTTTCCACTATTTGATACATTTGAGGTCTGTTTATACGGTTGGTATTAAAAAGGGACAAAATGAGTACATGAAATAAGCAAATACAAATTTCAACGATTCTGCACCTTATATGGAATATTACATTGTAGTGCGTAAGAAGCGATTGCCGCAGCTTGGTCAGCAAATTAACCTTTCCAGTCAGCACACCGCCAGATAACATTGTCACGACGTAGTTACGTACACGCCTGATGTGACTGTGATAACGGGCATAAGCAGCTGTTGTTACGATCAATACCTGTTTAGCCAGTGATTGAACTGAAAACATCTAGCAGCAGATATTAAATAAAATCTTGTTGATAACAGAAACTGTTCTTACAAGCTATATCGCTGTTTTCTACGCTGTCTTCGCACGCGGGCATAAATGCAGTTCGATTGTTTTAGGTCTTTTAACGCTTTCTAGAAAGCAAGTTTCCATATAATTGACAATACCACCCCGCGTGACACAAGAAATCGTTTTTCCCAAAACATTCCTAACTTCATGCATCACTGATCACTGTCATTATCTTTCGAAGAAAAAAGTTTCCAAAAGCAGACCCCGCTAACTTACTCCCGTATTATACTGGTTAAGGCGAACGAGCTAAATTCTATCACGAGGTTTAGTCTAACTTACAGGTAATGATTTAAGCCTACCATGTAGCATGAGCAAAGTAGCGTGTGTTTCTCTTGCATATATGGACTCCTTCTATACACGCGGCTCTTCTTGAATAATTTTCTATAGGTGGAATGCATTTTTGATAAATTTTGTGCGAAATTGCGTTGTTTTCGAACAAATAACCTGCAATTTATTGCATAGTCACAGCGGTTTAATGCAATTTTAGGCTATATTACCATAATCTCTGATAAACCGTTGACCTTTGTTGTCGGGCCGAGAGTAAGCTCTTGGACCTGAAGATTAATTATATAAAGGCAGTAAACGGTTAAAATTTTGACTTGACATTTTTGTTAGTCTTAAACTTAATCCAGCCATTATGAAGGAACTCTGTCCGTCTGAAGCTATTAAGTTTGTCAATTTAATATTTATGTTGACACATGGACCGAAACTAGAATCACCAGTAAGCAATAGATTGCTACATGTCTGACGTAATTTAATTACGTTTCGGACCCCATAATTAAAAATAAAATTGGAAAGATTCCTTGCAATCTAAAGAATTTATCAAGACCGACCTTTCAATTAAAGTCGCCAATTTGTAACAAACGTCACATCCGGGACGGACTATCCGGGATCCGGGACATGCAGAAAAAAAATGCTTTTACCAAGTTACGCAATGCTGCTGTGTATTAAACAACGTATACGCTTGACCAGCTATTCTGAGCCTACAAAGGCCACCCAGTACCACCAGGGTGGGACATAACCATGGATAGGCTAAACTGAGCTGAACAGGCGTCAGCGAAAATAAAGCTCCAATGAATACGGAATCAACTATGTGTTTTAATTAGAAACAAATTTATCAAATGCAAGTGTAGTGTAATACAGTAATTGTGATGCGTATGTTATGCTGCATCTCAAAACCACATTGGAGGATCATGCTCATTATCCATGGCGTACGTCATTTACTGGTTCTTATGATCAAATATTAATTATCATCGCATGTCTACAGTGTCTTTACAGTCTTACGACATTAAGATTTAGCAGTGTTAAATGATAATAATAAGATCTTGAAACAAAATATAAAAGGTTATGAGTTTCGGTTCAGATGCCTTATGGAACGTCACTTTGGAATGGCGTGGCGGCGACATGCTATGTAGGTCGTTGAATATGCTGAAGCAATTTTCCATGTACATTTCATCAGCTATGATAGCGGTAAGTGTAGAAAAAGGGATGTTAGCTTATGCATTTCTGCTTGTTCTTACTCTGTGGCTGGGGTTGGCACCGGCACCAAGTATTTAACATTAACAGTTGACGCTGTAATTGGATCTACCCTGTATAGCATGGAATCAATTTACTGTAATAAAAACCGCGTTCTCCTGAATGACATCAATTTGAATTTAAGAAAGCCTGTGCGTGCGCTATAAATGTCCGACAAATTGCTTATCGGTTAAATTTTCTTGGTGAATTCAACACATGTCGTTCATGTTACGCCGATAGGAACGGAAAAGTAACAGCGTTAAACAAACGAATCGTTTTGTTTTTGTAACACAACGCTGGATCAATATCGAGTCATTTCGACCAAGCTGTTTCAAAAGCCTTCGCCTGTCTTGTGCTGTCCGTATCAATCTTGTCAGCTTGTGCAGCATAAATTATTGAAGCTGGCTGTAAACGCATTTGTATTTAAATTTTAATTGCATCTATACCAACATTTTTTTACTTTATAGACTGAATGGTTTTGTTTTCATTCATCCCGACAATGCTGTTGAGCTGACACGTTTTATTCTTAGCTATTGTTATCAACGATTTAAAAAGATTAGTTTTTTGATTGTTAAAACTTAAACGTACGGAACAGGAACAAACTGTAAGCCAATTTAGTTAACACTAACACTTACTATAGGTTATGGCCATCGACAGAGTGGCGAATCTCCTGTTCCCAATATCTCCACACAAGCAGAGAGAGCGGGTAAACGCGATATTGGCCATAGCCTGGATTTTCAGCTTTGTCAACTCCGTACCAGCCGTAAGTCGAAAATCCTAAACTGTTTACGTTATGCATTACGGTGCTGCACTTGTGTATTGAATATGTTATATTACCAAACACTTGGCTTTATTACTAGTTTACGGATCATTTTAAAACGGGATTGAACAACGGATATCTTTTTTCTGAAATTGTTCAGATCTGAAAACTATCAAAATCTTTCTATCATTTGCGAACATGTCAATCATTTATCAATAATCAAAATTGCTAACACATCGTTTGTTTCAGTGTGTTATGTTCTCTTCTGGGGATCATTGGCCAAACGAATGCAAATGTCCCGACCACTATATACAGCAGTGCGTGGATTTCAAGATAATCCACAACGGCCTTGGGAAGCAAATCTTTTATCTCTACTCGCTGTGTATCTCCTTTTTCATTCCAGTTCTTTGTGTAATTGTTTGTTACGTGATTATAGTTGTGGCAATTGCAAGGATGGCAAAGCAGGCTAAAGGTAACATAAGTTGCAAAGATACACTCATTTTTATGCGAAACTTACTTTAGTTCGGGTTTCTAGTAACTTGGAATTGAGTTTCCAAAGTTTGGGGACAAAGTTTTAGTTTACGGTTTTTGCATTGCTAAGTTATAAACTTACTTCAAACTAAAGCTCAATCAGCTATGACCGAATTAGCCGTTTTGAATTAAGAAGAAGGCAGAAATGAAACGCTAAATTTTCACTTTTTTGCCACACCATGTTATGTTGTACACGTAGCATAACTTGCACAAAAACAGCCGATTGTGCAAGTAACGAAGGAAAAAATTTCTTAACTTTTAGCTGTTCCAATAGAAAAGCCTTTACTTTTCCTTATAAGGAAAAAGCGAGTGTAGCTTATTTGTGACGAATTAACTCTAAAAACATTTTTAAACTCGACTTGTATCGCTAGTTTCAGCTTTTTCCATATCATCTTGCTATGCAGTTACTGAAGAGCAGTCCTCCGAATTTCGGCCAACAGGAGGCCGCAAAAGCCTAGCTAGAAGGAGCCTAGCAAGGGCAAAGAAAATGTCTCAGATTGTGACGGGCCTTATCACTGCCACCTTTGTCGTCTGTTGGTGCCCTTATTACGTCATAGGAGTCATTCATTGGTTTCAAGATGAGGGCGAAAGCGGCGTGGTTGGTGTCCTTGTAAGTCAAGCCCATTGGCATGTATGATCAGTTAGTGGTGTTGTATTTATAATGTCTCGTGTCAATGACTTGATTCGAGTAGGATTTTCTTATTACTCGGCCTAACTCGAGCCAATTGTCTGAAATAACTCCAGTCACGCTTTGGTGGACACGACTGAGCTTTCTATGCGTCCCGTTAAACCGAGACTGCTTCAGTGTTCCGTTCGGATTGGGGTTTTTCCCAGTTATGTGAAACTTGTTCGAAAATGATCGTTTTTTTGTGTGTACAAAAGTGCTAGCTTTTTAAAAATTACAGTTAAATAAATTCTCTTATTACAAGAGTCAGTTAGGGTTAAAATCACGGTAAGTTTATTGATTTACAACCCGTTTTGTGTAACAGGCGCAAGAAGTAATGCTTCTTTCAATGTATCTTAATCCATGCTTGCATCCCTTTATCATGGTAATGCTTCTGAAAGACGTCAGAAAAGATCTACTGTGCTGGAAACCCTGTCCACTTTCCTGGCTAAGGTGAGTGCAGTGAACTTTGTGTGCAAAAAATAGAAATTTTACGGTGTTTTCTTAATTCTTGTTTTACAAATTTACTCCAAAGTATGAGAAATTTAACCTCAAGGTGTAAATTTTCCATCGGTTGAGAAACCCCGTCTTACTGTCTGCACTTCTAATCAATCATAAATAGTCGCAAGGCATTATTCAGGGGAATTCTCTTTTATTTCGCACAAGCCAATGGGCAATAAGTCAACAATAGCAATATGGTAGGCTACCCACACTGGAGTAGACTACTGTACTGCTGCCCAAAACAACAGCAGCTCGTATGACGTAGCACAATCTTGAAGTATATTAATCTGGATTTCAGCATACCACCCTTTAAGCCAGTGGTTCCCAACCTTTTTTGGTGTCGGGGCCGAATTTCAAACTTCATAGTACGTATGGAGCCGCATGAAAAGACTCAAGTAATTATAACAAAAATTTTAAAGCATGAAATCATGTACCAACGAATAGCAACACTAACAAGAAAAATAACACAAATCAATTTAATGTCCAACTTGACATTGGCTTTGAGCTTTAACAACTTTGTCAAAGCGAGGCGCAATTGTGGTTTAGGATTCAGGAGGCGGTTTATGATTCACAATAAGTAGACAATGGACCATTCACAGCAGTATAAAGTAGGCTACAAGGTGTAACTGTAAGATGTAAAATGAAAAATTTGTAAACAATTTTGACCTAACGCTATAAATTTTGACCAATTTTTGACAACTCAAAAAATAATCGCCCTAATTGTTGCAAATAGATTTTTTATTTTTTTTTGGGATTTTCAGGGGTCATTGAGAGCTGCAAGAAAGCTACCTTGGAGCCGCATGCGGCTCTAAGAGCCGCGGTTGGGAACCACTGCTTTAAGCCCAGGTCTGATTCTAACCAATAGGTCGCTGTATATTAAACCGTATCTATAGCTGAGCTTGGTGCCCGGTCGATTCAACCGACAGAAGATTCAACAGAAAATTCAACTCAAGGACCATTCAACACACAGATGTTGGTTGGGTGATTTAGCCTTTCAGGGTTTAATCGCTCTGGGTTGAATCGACCTGGAACCGTTAAGTTGATGCATCCATAATGTAATCAGATACTTTCACTTGTTTGCAGAAAATCACCTACTAGCGCCATCGCGCGGTTGCCGCAAACGCCGCCACACATCCGACTCGCTGTCATGAAGGATGGTGACGACACTAAACACGTGACCTTTTTTAAAGACGCTGTCAAAAACGATTTCATGTGATAGCTAAAATATAACGCCATATATGTGGCGATGGAACATAGATGCATGACGTAATGAAACGTCATTTTGTACTTGTACTGTACACGTCAAGATTTTTATGTGAAATAGGTTTTGAAATCCCGTTATTGCCCAAAGATCTGCTGAGTTATTTATCAAAACGTTGCTGACACGATAATACATACAAAACGTCCTTTTTCACACACCTTGCTTTTCTATTTGGCTGCTTTTCACTGTTGTTGCCAGTTGCATTTGACCTCAACCAATGAAAATGAACCTCGAAATCGTTTTCCTTCCTAATCTTTGATATTTTCGCTGTAAATAATTTTTGTTGGTTAACTGTGTCGTTGTTTGGACACATTTTATTGTGTTGTTATAACTATATTTTGTCAGCGTGAATGGTTTTCCGACTGAGAACTTTGCTTTTACTTGTAAGACTTTGCCTTGAGCATTTTATATAAATATCAATTATTCAGCGAAAAATAGTATGTTATCATCGGGTTTTACCATTGATTAGCTTTTTACATTTTCGATTACACAGAACAACAACACTGCACTGTTATACTAATATTCGGCATGAGCGCAACGTTTATGATGTCAGTATTTTGTATCAGAGCAAGGTTGCATGGCCGACAAGGCATTATTGCAGATAGTAATCGGCATGAGACATACGTATAGAACTACAGTCAGACCTCGTTAATAGAACCCTGATCAACCGAAATCTCCCTATCCACAGAAACTGCAGGGATCCGATTTCTTCCCATGCATTTTACCCTTTTAATCCGGAAACTTCGCTGTCCGAATCTGACACAGAAGTTTTGAAACAAATGTACTAAATCAATAGAAAAAAAAACGATAAACTAGATTGCGGAGCAAAAAAAATGGTTGTGAATGCACGTTTTTGTGTGTTTTTCGTAGATGACGAAAACAATAGCCAATTATCTATGCACAATGTAAGCTGCAGTGATTTAGTTAGATCAGATCGTCATAAAAAGCGCAGAGTCAGCGCTGACGAGGCAGTTTACTAAAAGCATGAACGTAAAATATATTTTCGTTTCTAGGCGATCGTTCAAATTCTTTTTTGTTTTTGCAAATGATTTTTTTTGACACTGACTAGCTTTTCCCATTCAGAATGAATTTGTTGCCTATCCCATACAAAATTCTGATAATGACCGTGTATGTTCCCGCTCAACAATATTTCACTTTTGCTATCATTCCGATTATCCGGACAACTCGCTAAACCGACATTTTGTGACGAAAAAAAGTGTTCCGGGCTAGGTCTGACTGTAACCAAATATTGGTTTGACGTGTTTATGACCTGTACCAAGTACTGGCGACAAACGGAATGTCGATTACTTAACCAAGTAAACTTTGCCAATTGCTAACGTTAACAAAAGAAATTGTCTCAAAACCGGAATCGGAAATGGTCGATATGTTCCTCCAATGAACAAAGACTTTTGATTGTGCAGATGACCTTAACCAGGCTGATATTTTAAGGTAAGCGAACTTGATATGGAAAAGATATGCAAGTTGACTTACGATCGTAAATCAAAATCTTTTCCAGTGCGTTTTCAACTACATTGACCATTCTAACCTTCATAGCATTTGAACAATTATCTAATATCAAATTTAACTACGATAGGAATAGGTTTGAAAAAAATTTATAATAAAATTGGTGAAATAGCCTAAATAGGATAAACAAGTCTGCCTGGATTCTAAAGAATTCTAAAGCCATCAGCGAAATGTAAATACCTTTAAAAAAGCTTTCTGTTCTATGCAATTGAAATCAAACACGGATATCGAGTCTTTACATATTTTTCGCGTGAGTCAAAAACAAAAGAAAAGGGGCGTCAGAGAAATGCTTGACGTCAGCAAATCAATAGAGTATTATGCATTTTTGGGTGAAAAGGCAATGTTTGTGCAATGTTCAGACGGCGGCAGCCTAAAAAGGCCAAGGTTTAGTCCGAGGTAATTTGACAAATGAAGCATAGACCGAATGATCTGGAACGAGCCCTTAAGAATGTTTGAAATTGGAAAACTAAACACAAACGATGAAAAAGGAAATTCTTTCTCCCTATTTGCGGGGCGTGCGATTTTAGCTGCTTGACGTACATTACCCGTTTCAAGTGACAGGAAAGATACCCTTTGTTACGTAATACGACACCATTGTTACGTTTTTTCTCTCAGCACGAGGAAGGCCAAGGCTTTGCTGCATAAAACCAGGTTTGAAAGAGGAGTGCTATCATTTTGTAGCGGTTGGTGCCAGCGAGTAAGGTGTAGAAGCAAACAAGATAATACAATACGTTTCATATATTTAAATAATTAGAGTCAATAAAAGGACACTGTTAAAGCAAACGTTACTTCAAAGATATTTGCAACACCATTTGGATCACGTAGTGATTGGATGATTTCGCTATGACGTCACCAACAATAGCAAACGAGTCTTGTGGACCCATCAACCAATCTTTGAATCAAAAGTTTTTCGTCAACGGGACATTTAGCTGCGACGTCATGTTTGAGGTAAATTGGTTTTACAAAAAAATGAAGTACAATTAAAAAAGCTGAGTTTTGCTAAAATAGAAAAACATAATAAAATATACATGTCTTGATTTTGGAGAGATTTATTTCAACGTAAATGCACGCTATGCTGTAAGGCTTTCTGCTGCAATGCATTCAAATCGATATTGAATTGCATGGAATGTAATATCGTAATTGGATCGAAATTCGTTAAGTCAATTCTTAAATCGATATTAATATAAAACAAAATCAATGGTGTCGTTTGTAATGAATTTCTCTGGAAATGATACATTGGCGTAATCCATTTCCTAAGATAAACGAAACCTGTAACACGCTAATTAGGGTTTGGCATCAGCTTTGCTTTTTAGCTTTAGTCAACTGAGTGTAACATAAAAACTTGTAAAAAAATTATTCCAATTTTCAGACATTGGCGTTTAACTGAATCCAAAACTTACCGTCAGAAGCGACTTGCAAAATATTATTCATAGAAGATTATCAATCTCATATACCTTCTTTTGTTTCTTATAGGCGTCCTTCAACAAACTTTACCGGCTGAATAACCTTGCTCACCTTCTGCTTTGTTACTTTTTACCGACCTTCTACTTTTTAAATAATGAGTGTTTTCGGCAGGATTTTCTCAGAGGACATCGTCTCCTTTTTGATCAGCATCACCTTGCCAAGATCGTGGTCATCTGGGTCATCTTCTTTCTATCCTGCTCCGGGAACTCTGCCGTCCTTTTTAGTGTCAATGGAAAAAGGAAGCAGGAACGATCCGGAAACACCCAGCTCTTGATGACGCATCTTGCAATCGCTAATCTCATCTTCACCTTCTTCGTCCTACCCATGGGTGAGTATCATCCAATTTATTGCTCCTTGTGTGTAAACCGGATGATAGAAACGCTTGCTATAACTACAACCATGTTTAAGTGCGAACTTGAACTACTTGGGTTTGTGAATTATTGAAGGAAATTATACTATACTTGGGTTGGTTAATTTTTAAGATAAACAGATGCTCAGCACAAAAAATTTCAAAAAGTAAGACACAAAGTTAATAACTAATTTGGATAAATGTTGTCTAATTTGTTTAAACCTTGTAAATAAGCCCACTTTAAAGTGTTCTCTTTGTGTAGTAATTTACTTTCGTGTGGTTGTAACATGAACGGAGTATTGTTCTTCGTACTCATAATTTGCCCCAAAAATTTACTGACTTCATAAACGGTCGTTCGCGTGAGAATCGAAAACGCCTGAACGCTTTCGCTTCAAAATCATTTCCCAGCTATCGCGTGCGAAAGAATATCCGGCACGCATAATTGAAAACAAAGAAAATAAAGTTGAAACGACTAATTTCTTGCCTTGCAAATAAGTTACTGACCTATATGGGCAGCTGCTGTATTTTGGCCTATCGATCAAGGGTCGAACGTGTTCGCATTAACAGCTGAGGATTTTAAGACTGGTTAAGTTCACGCCACTATCAAATTACAAAGTCGTGGTAAATCTGAAAAATCTAGACCCGTTTGGGAATTCTTTGATGTGAATTACTAATTATTTTGAAAATTCATGTCAAATTGTCAAGAATAGTCATTGTTGGTTATAAACTTTCTAGTTCATTCAATTACCGTTCATTAAAAGAAATCCAAGTGTTTTTCTCTACAAAAACGGTTGCGGTTTAAAAAGAACAGCTCTCAAATTACGAAGCGCCTGACATGCTCATTTATCTAAAGCAGGGGTGTCCAACCTTTTTGGCCAAAGGGCCACATGCGATTTGCGAATGATTGCGTGGGTCACTTGAGTGTTTACTGCTAATTTCTAATTAAAACCCTCACACCAAAATTCTAATCTTAGAAATAAATTGTGATGCAATAAATTTAACTTGAACAACTGTGCACCCCTGCACTAGAGACTATAGTATGTTATTTATCTATTGCTCTATTATCTATATTAGCTATTATCTCAACTATGAATTGCTCTATAGTATAGACTCTATAGAGCAATAGACAAAGAAAGCAAACAATAAATACCAATTTTTCGGAATGTAAGTTCGCCATAAATTACGTAGGCGATTCAGTTGATAATATAAGTCATTTCGACAAATACCGCGCGGGCCACTCAGAACCTTCCCGCGGGCCAAATGTGGCCACGGGTTGGACACCCCTGATCTAAATGATGCGCATGCGTTAAGAAGTCTTTGCCTTGGCCACCATCAGGTTTTTTGAACATTTTTGTGCTTAGTTAGCAGGTGACGCGTCGTGACATGAATAATGTTCTTCAAAAAACTAAAATAGCTGATGAACCTGCATGTACGTGCGAAATGTTGTTTACATTTTTACATGACTCACTCAGTTATGAAGATGTGTGCCATATTCCACGTGAAAGAAGCCTATGTTTCCTAATTTATTCACGCACAGTAAATTCAACAGTTTTTTTTAAGAAACCGTTGCACAAACATTTCTATAAATCTTTATATCTTTTACTTCTATTCTTGTTTTTACTTTTTTCAAACGTTTATGCTGTGTGTTAACCTCCCAACCGTACCGAGTGTTTGTCACTTCAGTTGACCCATTGCGACACGAATGGGGTAATTTCGAAGGCAGCACGCACAAAATCGTTACATAACTTGAAAAAAGAAACATAAGAAACCAAAAGCCGTAACAAGCACGTAGTAATGAAACCGCATTTTACCCTAATTTTAAACTGCTGGTGTTTGGCACGAACTTATCCATGCAACAAGTTGTGTGGAAGGCCAATAAGCGACACACTTGAATTGCTTTAAAACAACAACACTATCAAAATCTATAGAAATCAAATAAAGTAGAATTTATCAAACAAACAAATCTTTTATATCACAATTAAGTTTTAATGACATTAGGAAATGTTGCTGTGTTTTAAGCCAATTAAACGTAATGCAGATACGGCCCGTTGAAAGAAATCGTATAATATTTTTTTCATGTATGAGGATTTGTTTTTAATAAAAGTTTCTGCCTATTTATGAGTAATTACGCTTAATCGCAGTAAAAAACGAAGTCAGTTACAAAATAAATCCGCTAATTTAACGGGAGCAATTGAGGAAGAAATTTATTTCTATTCCAGACGCCATTTGGAACTGCACGTTGGAGTGGCGCGGAGGCGACATCTTGTGTCGAGCATTAAACATGCTGAAACAGTTTGCAATGTACATGTCATCATCCGCTATTGTGGTAGGTGCTTTAAACTTACCGCGAAACTAAAGTAATAAGTTTTAAATGCAATGTGAATATCTCTGCACATAGAGTTATTATTGCAATAGTTTGATATAATAAGGCCATTTCGGCTCTTCCCAAGTTATAGAGAAAAACATTGTATTCATTTGTTAAAGCTACGTTCACTATAGGTATTGGTTCTAGTTCGTTTGCTTACCTTGCTCTATCCTGTCCCACCTAACCAACAACGAAAACGAGTTAAGCTGATAATTGCCGTTGCATGGGTCTTAAGCTTCACAAGCGGTCTTCCAGGGGTAACAAACAGTTGGTTTTTATCTTGCTTGACACAGATTTTCGGTGCTTGTCTTTGGAATTTAATATGTACTGTTAGAGCTTTAGATTAAATTGCAAGTAAAACTTTAAACTGTGTTTGTTTTTGATGAAGTACAGTGTGTATATTATGTAGCCTAATTAACACATCCAATGATCCAAGCATGTTTTATCTTAAAACCCGCGTGGTTTTCCGTTTTAACGTTTTCAAAAAGTAATTTTTACGTGTGTTTCTATAAACCTCACAAGTTTTAAATATACACTAACATGTGTGAATGTATCAGTGACAAATCAGATTGAAGCAAAGTCACCTTAACCGCTGTTTTAGCAATTTGGTTTATTTTCTGTTAAACTTAGCAAATTTCTTCAATTTTGCTTAAATTTCAAAATACGCAGGCATTCGACTCAACAACGACGATCTCTCAACAACATTTAAAGTTACTCTACATCTCATACTTTTCTTCAGGTGGCCATGTTCTCTACCATCGATCATTGGCCAATGAAGTGTCAATGCCCAAAGCACTATTTTCACCAGTGTGTCGACTTTATGCTTATCCACGGTGTAGGCAAACAGATCTTCCACATGTATTCCATGTGTGCCTCATTTTTCGTTCCGGTTGTGATAGTCATCGTCTGTTACATCATAATGGCCATCGCGATAAAGAAGTTGGGGAAAAGAGAAGAAGAAGGTAAAAAAGGAATATTAATTGTATTTTGATGATTAGAATGATAACGTTTTAAATTAACTTTAACTTGAACAAATATTTTAGACCACAACAGAAACCCTATCTTCGGGGGACGTAAGAACGAACCTAGCAAGGGTCTTGCAAAAGCAAAAAAAACAAATCAGTTGATGACGTTGTTGATCACACTTGCTTTCGTCATATGTTGGTGCCCTTATTACATCATAGGGGTGATACACTGGTTCAATCTCAACCATGAACCGATTGTTGATGTGGTGGTAGGTAATGGTATAATTACTTAGGAGCTAGAATTGTCCCGCCAAGCGCTTATCTTGTGTGCTGAGCTTTAAAACCTGTAACAGTAGAACACCGTAGCCAGAGTGGAATCGGTGGACTAAGTTCTCGAAGGGTTAAAGCCGGCAGCGAAAATAGTTTACGAAACTTCATGCCAACATCAATATCACATCAAAATAGTTAATGTAAAGTTTCTGGACTTAATGAAATGTGTACGTACGTCGACAATCAACATATACCCCAAAATCCCACGGCGTATAAATGCGTTTGGTTTTATGACGTTGCTCTTCGGCGGAAAGACCCTAGGTTCTAGTCTGGCACGGACACGGTGATACCGATTCTGTTCTCAAGGCTAAGGTTCACAGAATTTTGAAAAGTAACTCCAAAAGAAGGTTATAATTTAAACTTACGAAAGATAAAATTTGAACATGTTTGCACACATTAGGCTGAAGAAGTGATGTTGCTTTCCGTCTATTTCAATCCCTGTCTCCACCCCTTCATCATAGTGATGCTTAACAAGGATATTAGAAGCAGACTTCGGGCGGTGGTCACATCAATAGTACTGATCCCAGGGTAAGTGCGCGTCATTGATCCACAGGGCAACTTGTTAATCACAGTTATTATTGCTAGTAATAATTTTTCTTTTTATGCTTAATATTCCGTTTAATTCAATCCGTCTCTTAGAAATTGGCGCCGTGGCGCCAGCTCGCGGAAGAACATAAAGTCAAAGGACATAAGTCTTTTGACTTTGCACAAAGAAGAAACGGAAATGACTCTGTTTCCAAGTGATAATAGAAAAGGACAAAGATACATCGCAAACAATGCCGTTGTGTGAAGTCATAACTCGAAATATATAGAAGATTCGATTGGCAACAATTCACAGATAGCCCACGGTGTGAAGTCAAAATGTCAAAATCATGTTGTTCCCAGTTTTTTAAACTGAGCGTCTTTACGCACTGCACTTGGCTTATACTTGTGCAAGTTGTGTTGAGCTTGTATATTTTCATGTTCTTAGTTGTTGTGACTCAGTATCGCCTGCATTCTAAAAAAAAATACCTTAAAATATTACGACATTCACAAGATTTTGAGATGCTGAGAGTGGAAAACAAAGAATTAAAGTCAATTCATTTCGACGTGAAGGGATTTATGACATAGCATACACCCAGGCAGCTGTCAACAAAATGGGACAGTTTAACGATAAGACAAACGTAAAAAAAGTCCCAACGATATTCGCTCAATGATGGCTAACGCATTTAGCCTACTCCCAAACTCAAGCCGTATTCTATAACCATGGTGTTTTGAGGAAGCGAAACCTGTCAACCATAGATTGACTTAAATGTTAACGTGTAAGAGAGAGAGAGAAAAAAATGTCAATTTTTAGTGTTTCTTGTAATAAATATAAATACTGCATACCCTGTAGGCCTATCTACTTATGCACCCGGTCAGCAAAGAAGAATTCCAAGGTCAATTTTGGACACATTAATTTACTTTTGGTTGCATTGTCTACAAGGCTACCAAGCTCCGACAGCAAAGGCCACTGGTCAACTAACCTGCTGAAGCTGCTACTGCAATCGACGGTGGGGTCACGAACCAACCTGATCTAGTAGGCGGCGAACTTTGAAGGGAGAATCATTTTCGTTTCGTTTCAACCAAAACTACTTTAATAAACAGCTTTCTCTATAAACTGATTCAATGGTGTTCTATTAAGTGCAGTGCATTGTATTGCACCCACGCGTTATTACGCCCATGGCTCATGGGCATTAAAAATTATGGGGTAGCCTGTTAACTACACTGTAGTTGTAATTAGTTAATTACTATTTTATGAGATTGCTGTTTGTTATCAAAATAAAAGGTTTTTCATTTCGGTATATACTTTGCTTGGATAAAATGTGAAAGAGATTTGATAAATACCTGAAAAATAAATAGAAATGTCATTCTCTATCCTGTGAGTGCGACTCATGGTGCGACTACGTTCTTCACAACAACGATGACGTCATTCAAGTCGTGCTGGTGCTTCATGTTATGCTGTCTACTTCATGTGCTACTTGTGGGTGCTTCTGTTCTGAAACTATTAATTAGCTTGCTAATCGTTAAAGTGAGATTATTGGAAAGACGGAAACTTAAAAAAACAAGTACATTGTCTCCTACGTCAATCGCGTTGTTTTGCATAGGCCGATTACTGAATAGCCAAACACTTTCCTTGAAAACAATGACTGTCAATTATTAAACTATAACGCACCTAAACACTAAACTGAATCAATAAAATTACCAGCGCTACGTAATGTTTTATTAAATTTTCTATAAGTAAAATAATTTAAAAAACTCTATTCGCAAAAAATGAATGCCGTCGATTACGTAAAGGCGAAACGGCGTCCTTGTTAACATTCTTTTCAACCTTTGACGTCACAATAACATTCGATAAAGTACGCCGTTGCTGTGCTAGACACTGAAGTAAGGGGGCGTGTGTTTGAGTTAGTGTGTTTTGTTGATGACGCGATTTGTAACTTAATAAGTCGCCTCTCAATATTCGATTGCGCTCGACAACAGTCATATATCATTTTCACTTGGCTATAGCGCCACAGTTACGTCAGTTTACGATTTTGTGGTTGTTTGCATCAGACTGTCAGATTACTAGCCTACTGTAAACATTTTGGGTGATGTAAGAATTGGGAAACGGTTATGAGAATCTTTCCCGTATAGGCCTAGCTGTTTGAATTTTAGTTTAGATAAAAGTCAAGCGGCCGTATATAAGCAGAAGTTTTGTGTCTTAACTGCAGTTGCGTTTGTGAATGCTACTGTACAGATACACTGTCACTGTTGCTTATATATCATACCAGTACTGTCAAATACCGGTATTCAGCTGGGTATATGTGCTATAAGCACCAAAAACGTTTTGGCATAGCCTGCGCGTGATCGTGAAATGAACTGGGCTGCTAATTCGTGACTTTGGCGTATTTCTCAGTCTGAAATTTTTTCTGCCGATTTGGTGCATTGGCTTGCTGGATATTGTAATTACCCTGTAGGCTAAAAAAGGCTAAATGTGCGTTTAAAGCAATTAGCTAATTAGCAGTGTATGCTTGTGTGTAGAAAATTGGAAATTCTGCTCAATGTCTATTAGCACTATAGCAGTAGATTGATTGCCATTTCGCTTAAAATTTAATTGTCCACCACTACCAGCGCCATGCCTTGATACCAGTGCCCTCGACTAGAAAATAAGGTCGTTTTCGACGAGAATTCTTGCGAGCAAAGATTTAAATTTTGGCGTGATAATTGTGTGCACTGAAGCATGCAACCAGTTATTCTTTATTTATTATAAATCGACATGAAGATAAAAATCTGACTTGCACTTTGATGAACCCCGTACGTGCATGTGGCACACTTTCCACTAGGGCCAGCACCTATCTACGTTATGCCACAAAACAAGCAGAATTAGTGCAACTCAAATTTATCAGTGTTTCATTTTTAAAAAATGAATTATTTTTATCACTGATTGCTTGCACTGTTGGACAACATGCATTTAACTTCTTTCTTTGTTTATGTAATGCCACTACTGCAATAGGTTAAATTAAATAATGTCGGCTCGGTAGCCAAGTGGTTAGAGTGCCGGGCTTGCAATAATGCGGCTAGTATTCGATATCCAGTGGTGCTACCATTGTAATACCCTTGCGTAAGAGATTAACGACACTTGCTCCAGTTCAGTGGTACTGAAGAACAGTTCCAATTTCAGGCAATACAAAAAAATCAAAATAAACTAAATAAAGCACGTGTATCAATCGAAACTTGCACAATTGTTATGGAGCTTGAGTGATGAGAAATCATCACCGGGTTTAGCCTACTTCATGCAAACACTTTTCTCATTCTGAAGATAAAGATCGTGATGCCATACCATGCTTAACCTTAGCGTCAAATTTTATGCTGAAACAACTAAATATTTGAATTTACTATTTGAATATCCTGCTTTATGCAATTGACCAAACACCATTATGTATACTTGGTGTACTTCTAATATGCTATGAGCATGTATATATGTAAAACATTGTTCTTGACACAAAACAATTAAAGTAACGTGGTATAGACCTTATTTTTCACTCATGAAAGTAATTACAATCATCACATTGCCTTTACCAGTGTTGTTATTTACATTCATGCTCATTGCATCCTACGTTCTGATGTGAGATTATATAGGTGGTGATTATTCTTATGCTTGCTTGTTACAGAACTTAGCACAGAGATAAATATATTTTAGTACGACCTGAATTGACAAGCATCACAAAAATGACTGAAGGAGACAAACTGAATGTTGACAAAATTATAGCAAGTCTTCTTGAAGGTAATGAACATTGAAGTTTAATGTATTACACCGACCTAAATGAAAGTTATATATACAATATACACTGTGCTCCTTGTACAATTATGGATATTGTATCTGAATGGTAAAACTCTCATATTGAAATTTGTTAAATTTTTAATTTTTTCCTTGTTTTAGATCCATTAAAATAACTGGTTTAAAATTGTGATGGCAATTATTTATATTTTAGTGAGAGGGTCGCGGCCAGGAAAGAATGTCCAACTTACGGAAAACGAAATCAGGGGACTCTGCTTAAAGTCGAGGGAGATATTTCTTAGCCAGCCTATTTTACTTGAACTTGAAGCGCCGCTTAAAATTTGCGGTGCGTGATATTGTTATTTTTATACTTAAGCTATTAATTTTTCATAATCACTTGAGTAATTGATGTATTTTGCCAACACGTAGCCTTCTGTGGCATACACCTGCAGCTGTGGTGGATATTATATGTCACTGGCAGATTTGTCAAACGTAGATTATTATTTGAATGTCTTATGCCTGTGCGGTAATTACTTCAAATTACTGTGGTTACAGCATAAAAGTAACAACAATGAAGTCGCGTATTAGTTTAAACAACTGTAGATGAAGTACAAAAACAAGTCAATTATTAACAAAATTATTTACGATTTTTAACGTCTCGAGAAACGAGATAAGACGTAGTTTCAACGCAACATACACCATGTGTTGTTTATTATGCTCTTTTTGACACTTAAATAGGTGATGTCCATGGGCAGTATTACGACCTACTTCGTCTGTTTGAATACGGAGGTTTTCCCCCCGAATCAAACTATCTTTTCCTTGGCGATTATGTGGACAGAGGAAAGCAATCATTAGAGACAATTGCCCTTTTGCTTGCCTATAAAATAAAATACCCCGAAAATTTCTTCCTTCTTCGTGGCAATCATGAGTGTGCCAGCATCAACAGAATATATGGATTCTACGACGAATGTAAGTCAAAGGATTAGATTGATTTATTTATTTTGTGAGCTATTGTTGCCAAAAAAGTTTTGTTTGTTTGTTACTTTTTTAAAGTGGTCTCAAAATCAGAATAGATGTAAATGTATCCTCCAAGTGGTATTTGCACTGAAATCTGCCTAATTCCTGCTGTACATATTTTATTTTACCCATTCCTACTTGAAGTTATTACATTACAACTGATCATTTTCGGTTTTGTTGTTTTTGACATTGTAAAACATATGTCCTAAGTAGATGCCGTTTGGCAATTTGCTTAAATATAGCACTAACTGAATTGCTTTGTATTGATCTGCCTTTCAGGCAAAAGGAGATACAACATAAAGCTATGGAAGACATTCACTGATTGTTTTAATTGTCTTCCACTGGCGGCCATTATCGATGAGAAAATATTTTGTTGTCACGGCGGTAAGTGGGATTTTGTATTGTGATAGTTTACCTGTAAACATAACAAACTACAGTACACTCCGCTTATTATGACTTATGGTCACAATGATTGAAACTGCTACTGTACCATTTAACCACACCAGGATCGATACAGTTAGGTACAAAATGACAAAAAGCATCCAATTCATCATTTATTTCAGCAACAATAAAGTAAAACACCAGTAGATGAATTGAGACTACACATAGCACAATTATCACCGTCAAGTTGCATATAATAGGCACAAAAAAAAACTGATAAAAAGACTTGATAGATGTGGAAAAAGTGGTCTTAATATCCGAAGACTGGTCATAGTAAATTGAGAATTTTATATGGCAAATTCGTGACCATACCAATGTGGTCATATAAACTGGGTGGTTATATTAAGCGGATTCTACTGTAACTTTTCAGCTGGTAGTAAATGTGTGTGCAGTTTTTACTGCTTCGAGCATGCAAAATTGTTATACTCATACAGACTGTGAATCGTGGTGGTATTTCTGAAAAACAATGGTAGCATTTAATACCGCAGTTATTTTCAAATGTTTGTGTGCTTGTGTTGGTTAATGTTTTTTAGAGCAACACTTGAAAAACCAGTTTACCTAATTTATGAATAAACTTATTTATCATCTTATATATTATAAAAAACCGTTACCATAAAAATGTCAGTGTGCACGACACAATACGTTACATATTGTATGTGTACTATCATGAAGAAAAGCTGTGTAACAATGGCTACAATGGTATTTTTTTCTCTATTGTTTCTCTATTGCTACAATCCTTATTGTTATAGATTGATGGTGAAATTTCACTGTTTTTGTTATCTGTTTACATACACAATAATTGTAAGAGTGTCTTACATTACAGTGTAAGACTATGCGTATTCAAGGCGTATGTTTGAATCTGCTACTTGCCTGTATCAGTTTATGTTACCATGAAATCCAACCTTAAACATTGTGCATAACTATATATGTCTGTATGAATGGCAGCATCATGAATGTTGTACAGACCCAAGTACAATTTTGCAATTGCTTGGTACGGGATTGGTTTTCACCAATTAACTTTCAACAAATAATGACTTACAGAGAATATTTTTTGAGTTTTATTACAATTGCATGTATTGCTGTTGGGAGGGGTCTTGTTTTGATTGTGTGGATCATTTGTAGACGATCTTGTTCAGACAGAAATCAGACAAGAAACTTAACCTGTCAACTACTGGCAATATAATCGGCGAAATATCTACTCGGCAAAACGCAGCAGCAAATTGTTTAATGAACGTGCTTAAGCACCCGCAAAACACTGACACAGGAAATGTTATCTACCAAACTAATTATAGTCGCTCTTTTGTTTATTCTATGAAAGCTTATCATTCAATGTTCTGTAATGGCTAGCCTGTAGCTATAATAGACATGTACAAAATTATAAATCAATTTCAATTTAATGACCAGGCACACTGCATACTAATTACATACTTGTGGAAAAACATCAAAGTAATAAAAATGCTTCAAGAACATATCTACGCCGCATGGCTGTAAAGTCACTGTGGACTATATTAATCTCCCAGCTGCAATTACTATGCGTAACCAAACTATTTAACATTGAAATTGTATCTTTCAGGATTGTCACCCGACCTGCAATCTATGGAACAGATAAGGAGGATTATGCGGCCGACCGATGTCCCTGATCAGGGTCTTCTCTGTGATCTTCTCTGGTCTGACCCCGACAAGGAAGTGTCCGGATGGGGAGAGAATGACAGAGGGGTCTCATTCACATTTGGGGCCGAAGTTGTGACAAAGTTTTTGCACAAACACGATCTGGACCTTATCTGTCGTGCGCACCAGGTAGCAAATATATTTGTATAAGATGTTTATGGCGCTTCGACCTGACCTATTCTATGGTGCCACCACATAAACATTTGTGCATAAATAACAATATTTATGTTAAAGAAATCCATAGAATAATGTTGATTCCGTACTTGGAAAATGATTTGGTGGCCTGTAGCCATTTTATCTGTGTTTTTGACCCCCCAACCATGGCACATGCGTCAGTGTCTCATACTGGTTACTCTGGACAAACAAAAGTTTTAAGCTTAGCAAAGCAGACAAACTTCTTGCTGATAAAAACAAAGTCAATATTTGACTTCTCACCTACTACCATACTGTCACATGGTGCTAGCCTGAAGCGCATTGCTATGCCACAGCCTGGTTGTGTTACTAAATGTCGGTTCCAAGCTATATATATTTGTTAAACCCATAAAGTTTTGCGAATGTAGACATTTTATGTGTGAAGATATTAATTAACATATCTCTTGTAGTAGATAAAATAGTGCACCGTACACTTGTTAATGTGACAGGATCATGCAACTTATTGTCATCTGTTTACTCACTATCAGGTTGTTGAAGATGGTTATGAGTTCTTCGCAAAACGACAGCTGGTCACACTCTTTTCCGCTCCTAATTACTGTGGAGAGTTTGACAACGCAGGGTCTATGATGAGTGTTGACGAAACACTAATGTGTTCCTTTCAGGTATGTACTGTACTTGTATGGCCATTATTACATTCTTTAAGTGTTGCTTGTGTTTGTGCCGTCCCAGTTTTTTGTACATCTTGCCACTTTTTACGTTCCGTTTGTTTGGGGATGCTGAGTTATTTGGTCCCTATTATATTATATTATTTATATATATATTATAGTATGCAACTTGCTACCAGTTTTCAAAGTGCTTTAACCACAAACTTGGAAAGCGCTGTTGTAAACACTGATTGTTGTAAGTTTCCAGACACTTGATTAGTTTAGTTAAAGTTTAAATGGAGGCAATAAGCTGTAAATTTCCAAGAAAGCAAGAAGTGAAAAACTGTTTCCAAAAGAATGCCTTTTAACAATACAAAACTGCATGTATAATGTATAGCAACAGCAAGGAAATCTTAATTGGCAGCTTTAAATGCGATTCCATATTTTATATAGCTTGTGCTTGTGAAAACATAATGTACAAGCCTTAGCAACACAGCATACATGGTCATTATTATGTTGCGATTTGATGCAGGCAAATGCTATGCAACGTCAATACAAATCTAATATTTCGATTCACATAATTATTTTCATCTTAATGGCTCCTTCACAGTCAGGGAGAGTAATTAGTTTAGTAATTATCGTAATTACTTATCCCTTTTGCTTATAAATAATTTATTGTCATATCGTCTAACTGTGCCATAATGTCTCTCTTGTCATGTGACCATACTTATTGCGATAAAGTTGTTGCTTTTGTTAAATTAAATGAATCAACTGGCAAAATATATGCTTAATTTAAGGTTAAACTCGCATGACTTTAGCATGGCTTGAAGTTATTTAAATGTGAAATAGCATGGGCTTACTGTAGGCGTAGCAACACTTAGTATAAAGAAGTAACACTTTTTGTTTAAAATTCACAAAACATTAAAAAAACAGGTGTGCAGATGCTATATTTTTTTCAAAACACGGTCTTACAATTTATCTGTTTTACTTCAAATAGATTTTGAAACCCGCTGACAAGAAAAAATACCCCTACGGAGGACTTAACGCCGGAAGACCAGTGACACCCCCTCGCAATGCAGGCGCTAAAGCGAAAGGAAAAAAATAGATTTGATAATTAGAAGACGTTAAAGGTTTAAAGGGATTTTAGACCGGATGGTGTGATGCTAAATTTGCCATCTATGTTTTGTTTATTTTGCTTTCCTGTATAATTCATTATTTTTCGCCGTGTTTGGTTTGAAGTTTATTTTACCAGATTGTTCCTTAAAACTGTTTCTTTTGTGGTCAGACAGCATTTGTTTAATGTGCCCACATATCTCATATATCTCGTTGCGATCAGTATTTCTAACTTTGTGTGCCCAAACTATGTTTAAAAGCATGAAATAAGTTCTTTTGCCCTGACTGACCATTGAGACCAGCTTTATAAAAGGTGTACGATGCTTGCGTTGACTGAAAAAATTTTCCCAGTGTGTTATATAGCTATCTTGATTGTAGCTGAGTTGTTTTCTAAGGCCAGGCGTGTTCATTCTTGGCTTTTATCTTTTCAAGTTGTGCATATTTGATAAAAAGTTTTAATAAAAAGTCGCTGTTTGTCATTTGCTGGTTCCTTTTTCAATGTACTTCCTGCATCTATGGAGCATTTGATCAGGTTTTAGGAATCGTATTCTTCTTGCAACAGAGTCTTAAAACGGCATTAAACGGTTGGTAATTCACTAATTCCCAAATGAAAAAATATTGCACAACAAGTGTTCCAATAACACAAACACATCAGAAAGCACCAAACTGCGGAGTGGAAGTGTTTTGAAGTACGGCATAACTGCTGTATTACGACGACTGAAAAAGACAAAAATTACTTTGTATGCTTTACAGTACACGTTTTCAGGGGTTCATAATAATTGCACCCATACAGCTGGTAATGTCAATCAAATGTATTCTAAAAGCATAATTTTGATAACAAACATGAAATCTATTGGTCCTGGTTGAATACAAGATTTAGCACGGGGCTATGGGTGCAATTATGCTACGATCCCACCACGGTCAGCCTGATCATTTATCACAAACGCAAAAGAATATTAAAAGGCCAGATGATGAGGTAACAAACGATCCTGCCACAAATTGCAATAATCGAAGAAAAAAACCTATACTGGCAACAGTACCGCAGACATTTGGCTAAAACAAAAATTTTCATTAAAATCTGCGTTTCTTTTCCATTTTCCTCTTCTGTTTATCGGTCAATTCTTCCGGCGCTTGGAATATCCACGGTGCTAAAATATTAACCCATAACTTGTATAAGCCAACTCCAGGTATCTAAAATGAATGGAAAATGCCAACATTAACAGTTTTTAAACAAATACTAGCTCTTAACCCAACCCAACAGAAATCTATATTTTGAAAACTCACCACAAGCCATATCAGCCAAAAGTAAAGAGAAAAACAACTGAAAACTTGACACGCAACTGTGATGAGTAAAATGTCTTTCACGTGCCTGAAAAGACAGCAATTAAAATGTGACGATCATGTAAGTAACAAGTAAGTCGAAATCACAGTCAACAAGTGACATAGTTACCAATAGGGATGGGCCGATACGAATTCAAACCCGAATAGATTCGCCGAATATCGCCTTTACGGATGATTCGGGCGAACACGAATACCAACAATGGCGAACCCGAATACAATATTACTTATAAATTTACTGACTTTTGTTAAAAATGATGATCTAGTTTCCTGACAATGCTAAACTAGAGTCAGCAGTACTTACAATGAAGGTAGTTTTCCTAATGAATTTGCTTTTTCAATCGTTTTTAAACACTATCTTTCAAAAGAAAGCGATTTGTTTTTCGATTACATCATGTTACAAGCAAGACTTGACAACTTTTGGATGAAATTTTATTGTTTGGTTCTAATACGAATAGATTCGGGATTCGTTCGTGTCGACCTTCACGATATTGAGGTTCGCACGAACCCGAATAATCTTCCTCACGGCATATCCCTAGTTACCACTACCATTGTATCAAATATTGAGTAATGAATATGTTGATGTAGGAACCAACATTAACAGATAAAACTGCACATACTCAGCCATGCCAGCTTCCATGTTAAGGTCAAGCCCACTATTGAACATCGATGACATTGTCTTCATACAAAGCATGTGAACAATCAGCGAATATAGAAACAAAACCTTAAAACATAAAATATGTTGGCACTACTTTTCCAGTCGAAACATGAATATGGTGAACATCATAATACAACGTAATTAAAATTAAAATTAAAGGCCATCTTATGGTACACCTGGTGAAGCAAGCTTGTGCTGACTAATTAGCGTGCTTAGTAAGCTATAGAGTGCTACAATGTACTCTGCCTTTTTATCATTTAACACAAGTACTGTAAAGATATTTTTGAGTCAGTTACCACGTGTAGCCATCGTATTGCACTGTAGTTGTAGATGAACTGCCATAGAATAACTGGGATCTACAAATAAAAGCAGTTAGAGTTAACAGAACCTAATACAACTATCTGCAGAAACTCATCAACTAACTGATTAAAAACTACTTATTACCGCACTGAATGTCATAATCTACTAGAATTTGATATCAGAGAAACTGTAAAAAATGATTGCCGTCAAATATAAGCACTGACATTTCCACCAATGACAACATATGAATAGAAGTCAAAAGTTTGAGTATTTTCTGCTTTAATCTGCTTTGCTCCCTTGGTTCCTTGCTTTCCTTTTGTGGCCTGCAAAGATATGAAATTGAAACGATTGAAACATGGACGCTGCATGTCAGACAGCATACATTAAGCCACTATTTGTACATGGTGGGCTCTATTCTGTAATTTTATGCAAAATTTTTTTTTTATGGTTCTGCTTTGTCAACACATCAGTCAACAACACATTTAATGTAGAAGCCATTTAAAAGCTACTACACTTACTGAATTTGGTAAATAGTCAAACAGGCCTATTTTATGACATGCTTGTTACAGGGTATTTTATAAGTTTTACTTTGTTGTATGTAGTGAGAACGTCAGACATGAATTTAAAGACTAACTAAAACACTTCCATAATACTCAAAAATACACAAAAAGCAGAGTCTAGCCTACATATCATAATTATTGCAATTCCTGAACTTACAGGCATTCTTCTCAATTCTTGGCAGATACAGTTTTGGATACATTGACTATTTCACCACAAGTATGCTACCCAGCCTGTTGTAAAAGATAGATGGTTAGTAGGAGAAATGATAAAAAACATCTTCATCTTAATTCATGAAGCAAAAAACTAAAGCAATATTTGATAGTTAGGCTATAGCCTACAGGTTAACAAGCATCTGTGTAGGCTAGAAGTGAGCATGAAAATAGCTTCAAACAATATTATCTATTGGAATAGAAAAAGCCTTTTTGATGATTGTAAAATCTTCAATGTGGCCTAATAGCCTACAGTAATAATATCTAATAAATTCAAATTTAGTTGGAACAATTAGGCCTACGCCTGAATGGAAAGTTCGTATGATAGCCGGAGATCTCCGCGTCGTGAAGGAGTGTCGTTATGACAGTGGGGTAAATTTTAGCTTCAGCCTTTTTGTTGTGGTAAACCGTGTCACAAGAAACAAGCATACAAAATTTGCAAGTGCAAGCTAACGGCATTCTAATCGCTGCAGTCGACTCCATTCATTAAAGTAAGAAGTAAGCTAGGCCAAGTTGCGGCGGAAAATAATTAGAGTTCTAAAATTGTCATGGCGTCACACTAGAGTCTACTAGTGACTAGACTAGAGCAAGCTCAATCATGACGTGTGAAGGAATTCCCCTACGGTGAGAAAAAACATAAAGCGTTCATACAGAGTATTTCTATCTTCTATTTAGGCTTCAGGGTATTTTGAGTCGAGAAGTATGTAATCACTGAGAATTAAAAAGGTAATAAAAGACCACTTCAAATAATATTTATGACTGAATTAAACGATGTATACTCAACTCAATGTTTTTTTTATTGAAATTGAAAACACCAAAAACACCATTTAAGTAGGAAAATTCCGGGAAAACAACGTCATTTGTTCGTTATTATATTTCTTCAGTTGGGCAAAGATTTTGTTCTAAATAAGTTAATTTGACAAATTTCAATTAATATCTTATAGAAAGCCGTATTTATACACAAAATGGACTGATTTTTCAAGGATAAGGTAATGTAATTTAAGGAAAAGTAATTCAAGGACAAATTTGCAGTTCATATAATTTCGATAGAAGTCATTATCACCATCGTGAAGTTGGTTACGGGTTCTGTGGTTACTTATTCGAAACATAAAGGTTATTACTTTATATGCAGTTATTTTAATCAGTTACTTGTTTGCATATAAAGTTGATTACTTACTTACTATATAGTTACCTATTTCTTTATTTGTTCATTGATGAACTTGCTCATTCACTGTGAATCAGGAGCGTCGGAAAATATTGAAAAGGGCGTGGACAGATTTTTATAAAAGGCATTTTTTGGTGCTAGGCGTAGTTCAAAAAATTATGTAGGCTACCTGCAAATTGCAGTACTTATTACATAAATAGGTCCTGAAAGTCTCGCTTCTAGAATGTGATAGCATGCTAAATTTTGCGGGAAACCAGTATCCCATCAAATTGGTATGACTAAGTAAAACACAACACAAAATTTCATGTTAATCTTAGGGAAAGTAACTGCTCCCACTGCCCCGTGCTTTCGGCGCCCCTGCTGTGAATAAAGAACTGAATAAGTTTTTTGTTCTATGTATTTCTAAATCCTATACTAATACCGTACCTTTTAATTTTTGTGCCATTCTTAACATTATGCACTATTTAAGTTATGTAATCTTTTTCCCGTTCCAGTTGTATGTTGTCTTCATGCGACTAAGATAATCTGAAATTTGTTCATAAAAATTTTTTTGTTTTCCTCGAAGACTTTGATGCGGCTAGTTAAAAAGACCACAAGATGTCAGCAGATTCAATAAACATTTTGTATGCGACAACCGAGAGGTGTCACTAAAGAGTAATTGATAAACTTTAGTTCATTGGAAGGTACAAACACACGACTAGTCGTCTATCATATCATTCTACAAGATAAAGTGGGCAAACGTTTGGCAAATGGCTAACTTATAGTTTTGTATAGTAACACAAACTTTTACAAGCGAGTTTGTACGGATTCAAAACGCTCTCACTTTCTGATCCAGTCTTTTATTTTCGCTAATTCCTTTGGTGGGTGTGATAAAAACGCTGAAAAACACAAGAATAATGTGATGTTGCGTGTGGGTGGCTGCCCAGTTCCCTTATTTATACCGAAATAAAATGAATAAATAAATCATATAATTCATTTTGCAGTATAGTCACCGATTTTACCTCCCTGACAACTCAAAAGTAAATATAAGTACATCGACTGTAAACATTATTACGTCAATTCAAGACTTTTCCATCGTCATAAAGAATTTATGCAATTTACAAAGACAATCTGTATACCATGGTTGAAATTTACGATGCAAATTAATAATTGAAAACCAACTTACTCTCAGGAGAAGAATACTCGATGCCTCTGTTCATAGAATAAGCGACAACGACAAACCGATTGCCGTTTACAATCGGTTACACAGCAGGAGCCAATTGTGCAAATTAGTTCCGATATACTCTCGCAGGAAGGCCTACCAATACCAGCTTTGTTTGCTTAAACAGACGGGTTTAAAGACGGTACTGAAAGTCAACCCGGAGTACTCAATAATCAAAAGGCTCGGTTACACCTGGGTGTTTCTAGTCATAACATTTCGAGGAAAATCGGTCTTTTAACCGACATAATGGTCTTGGAAATCGATTTCTTCATTCATGGTGCGATTCAAGATAAATATAATTGACATTTTAAGCTGAATTGTGAATTTGAATTGAATTGAACTTTGAATTTGCTGATTTCTCTCGTTTGTTGACAGATTTATTATTTCAACACGCACTAATGGTCAGTGATTTATTTTTCGTCTCTCCGAACGCAATAAGGGAAAAGAAAATGACACGGCAGTCTGCAGAAAATCTTGGGCTTTGAAATGAAGTGAACTACCAGTATTACTGATCATTGGTTTTCTTTCATTTGCATTTACCATCAAATGTAAATTCCAAGTCTTCGAAATTTAAGACAGTTAATCTCTTCACGGACGCTTTTAACAAAGCTATGCGCGGTCAATTCTTGCTCCTCCAAACCACAGAGAGCTTTAATCCCTTTAAAATATTTCTTTATCAGACGTCTCAAGTTCTTGCGACGTTTACTCTGTCTCATCCAAATTTTTGAAATATCGCCTCTCGTTATGGCGGAACTGTACTGGTGGCTATAAAGTATAGGTTTAATATAATTAATACCATTTCGTTGAACGTTTAACGCTTTAAATCCAGTAAAATTATCAAGATAAAATGATGCTGTAATTCGCAGTATACATATAGTCGCCGATTTTAATTCGGTGATTCTTTGCAGACTAAACATATGAGAATAAATCAGTTGCAAATATTATTAAGTCAATTCAAAGTCTTACCATCGTCATAAAACAATTTATGATATATATCCAGGCAAATTGTACCGTGACTGGAATTCGCAGTGGAAATGTAACAATTGAAAATCAACTTACTCTCACGAGAGCAACACATAATCACTCAGTTCACAGAAGCGAGGCATGCACAACGCAGCCAATGTTGACACGCGCTTACAAAGGAGCTAATTATGTAAATTAGTACTTACTCCGGTAGGAATCGCTACCAGCATCAGCATTGTTTGCTTTTAATAAACGGACTCAAATGAACGGAAATTTGCTGTCAAGTGCACATTCATCAAAGGGCTTTGTACGCTTTGATTTTTTTTCTCTAAAAAACTTTCTAAGAATATTTGTTCGTTTGTGACAGTTTTGTAGACTTAGTGGTTTGCTGGGAGACTGGCTTTGTCCGCCATAAGGTAGTTCAAGGTAAGCATTAATGAGTTTGTCTTTCTCAAATTTGTCAAGCAAGTTTGTCTTCCTCAAATGTCAGCTGTTCTTTCCGCTTGTGTAGTTCAAATACTTGGTTACTCAAATACACAAAATTACTTATGTGTCGTCCTGTCTCATAGACATCTATTCCCAACGTCACAATCGTTTGTTTTCAAACCTAGAGGCTTTGAAAGCCAGCAACGAATTATCCTTTAGTTCAAATTCCTGTGACTAATGGATGCATATAGGTGCATTCCGGCGACTAAGTTAAGATTATATTCAACTAATGCTGTTGGCAGCGTAGATACTCAAAAAACTGGCGCCGTGTACCAACTACCAACATGCAAATGTGCTACGAAGTGAATACTTTACCGCATGTAGGTCACACACCCCGTTGTTAAAGATAGGCGGTTAAGTTATGAGATGGGAACGCAAAAACTTGATATTAGCTGGTTGAGGTTTTTTTTGGAGCTAGATTTAGATTAGAAGGTCGGTTTAAGTTACTATGTTATAACATTTGAGTTAGGTTTACAGAAAAGTGTGAAAATAGCTTTGAACGCAAGATTTTTTTCGGTGAAATAGTGGCAGCCAATGTTTGATGTATGCTGTGTTGTACAGTATTATAAACTACCACGGGTGATCATTTAACTTTTGTGAGTCGCTGAAACGTGCTGGCAAATTTCGTTACCTCTGTTATTGCGATCATAAATCCATATATATTTTTTGTCATTTCTTCGGCATTATTTTTTCAACAACGTTTTTCAGTTGTAGTCGTCAACTGTTTTCTAAAGTATGTTAACGTCTGTATGAGTCATAAATGCTTTTGTTTAGAAAATTTAAGAAAAAAGAACACTTTCTATAATATCAGAACATCTTTCTATAACCCTCCTTTTCACCAAGAGATTTGTGAAAAGGAAAGAGAAAAACGCGTTGTTTGATGTACGCCGACAAGCGACAGAGCGTCACATGTTCTGGGAAAAACGAACGAAGGTTCGAGCTACTGATGTTTTTATTTCAACGAACCAATACCGTCGCTTTTGTCCTGCACCGCCAATGCCTAATGCTGGAAGTAGTTGCCTTTCAAGGAATTCTAAACAAACGTCGGATATCACAAGGTCAAGACATTTGAGCCGTGTTCCTGCTACACAAAAACTGTATGAATTACTTATAACCTATTCTACTTCCTGGTATTAACAAATAACACGCCGTAGGAAATCAGGGAACGCCTCAAAGGGTGGCATTTCTGGAATCAACGTAATTTAGAAATAGACAACCAAGGCGTAACCAGGGCGTGACTACACGTTAATTTGTTTGTTTTACGGCTTCACGATTTATTGCGGGGATCACTCAACTTCAACTGTTAAGCAGACAATTTGAGAAGTGGGAGCCACAGCTGTAAATGTTGAGTCAAGCGGACAAAAAAATGTAAAACTAACCTATATTTCGCCGATCCCGATTAAGTTGATCGAACAGGTCAAAGCACGCTGAACGCTATTCCAACCATCCCAGCATAAAGTTTGAAGTGTTTGACATTGCAAGCTTATATTGTAACAAATAGATGCGGCATAGCAGAATGTTACCGAAATATAATCTGCAGGCGACAAAGAGAACACGAACTATGAAAAGACAAGACGTTGTTGTTTACAAAAACTTAAATGAACTCACGGTATGGCTATTATTAAATAAAACTAAAGTGAAGCACCGCAGTTTATCACCGCGGGCGGTCATATGGGAACAGCGATGTTAGGGAGCTGACAATCCGGTCATGCAAAGCACCGCGCTGCGGTCACGGTTAATACAACATAAGAAAGTAAAAGCTGCGGCACTAAACAAATTCTTATTGAGAAGATATTGCCAGTTAAGTTTCATAAAATGCATTATTCAAAAACCCGGACATTTAAGCACTTTTTAACATTTATTCCTGACGCAGATTTGAACACTAATAATCCCGGACATGTCTCCATGGGCGCTGCAGAGAAGAGCAAATGGATAATTACTTGGAATTGAAAACAGGAGTAGCTCGAACTGTTGCTTGCATTTGGAAGCCACAGGAAGTGAGTAGAGTGTATATAAATTCCACGATCTATATATAAGTGATTGATCGATGGTGTTTGAACACGTACAGGGCGTTCGCTTTATCTGTCATTTCACGACTTTCATTCGTGAAAATACATTTTTGTGTCTAAACTGAAACTTCGAAAAGCGTTGTTTCTAAAATTTCAGAAAGGTGGAAGCTTTGATAAATTGTGCAAACGTTACCAAAAATACTGGCAATTTGCAGTAAAAATTGCGGAACATTTCGAAAGCATGTGTGCATTATATGCGTTCAAATCACATCTAAGTTACTTAAGAATATTGTATTTTGATCCAACCAATTCTGAAATGCTCAAGTAAAATAATTTCGACCGTCAACGGCAATACAAAAACTTGTCGAATATAATTTTTCTAAATTGGAAATTAACATCCATTAATTATTCTGGGGAACAAATTTTTGTTGTTTGTTAATTTTTTTACTGATCATTGATGCTTTTTAGTGCTAATTTCTAATCTGACATTTGTTTTTGTCTTCATGCTCTAGCTTTTTTTGCAATCTGAGCAATGCGATTTTTGTAGTATCTCGTTAATTGCGGATCGTCATTAGTGTATTGTTAACCAAACCTTGATAATTTCTTCCTAGTGTTAGTTATAAGAATGTTTTTGCGGTAGTGGTGGACGTAACAGTAAAACTGTAACGTTTGCCGTGTTATGGGAAACTAAAAGTTGAAAAACAGCGTCTTTGACATCGACACAGTTGTTATCAACAAAAACGCAATTTGTGATCAATCCCGAGGTATCTGTCGCTTGCTCGTGAACAGAGACAGCGAGTGCATAAATCTTATTCCTCGTTGACTGTTGTAATTTACGAAACCAGGGATAACCAAGCCCTTTGATGAGTCCGTACTTTGCAAGGAATTTCAGTTTATTTCGTACATTTTATTTTCCTTCAACGTGAGAGACGAAAAAATTGCGCTGACGCAGGTAGTCGCAAACATATTGGTAGTTTATGACAATAATTTCCACAAATTTGACGGGCAACTGTGGCAAGGCCTCGAGGGCAAAAACGTGCATTTACGGACCAATACGAAAATGTAAAAGCAGTTAATAGCATCATCACAGCCACTAAAGCCAAATTACAAAAAAAACATAGTTTACACAAATTAATTCAAAACGAAAGTTAAGCTGGTAGTTTGGCAGGACATAAGCGTTGTGTCACCGTCATCATGAAACCGTGTGTCTGAAAAGTAAACTCCATCCCCATTAAAGCAAACAAAGCCACAAACTTCTAATTCTTCGTCCTACGCAAGTTGAAACAACTAATTTGCACAATCGACTTCTTTGTAATAACTTGCCAACTGCGACTGTCGTTTTGCCTTTATGCTTATTCTGCGAATTGAGTCATCGAGTGCAAAGATTTTACTTCTAATACTTGTAATAATCTATTGATTTAGGTGGTTTGTTTTCTTTCACTATATAAGCTGCTTGTCCTTGTACACATCATAAAGTTTATGACGTAAAACAAACATAGTAATGGCGTAGTAAGTGACGTAATCAACTAACTTAAGTACTTTTTAGCAATAACTGCAGCAAAAATAAAGGAATAATTTGCACTAATTTATGACCCGTTTCATTTCAAATTTATTTTAAATTAAACTCAATAAACACTAGTGGGCGCTATTGTTTCACCCAATGAATTTACTGTATTAGAGTCTTTATTAATACAACAAAAAGCGCCGGAATGTCCCTACAAAATATACGAACTCTGCCAAAACCTTTAAACTAATCTTGACAACTTGCTCCCATTGCTACGACTTGGATGTATTATCAGAGTCCAAAAATATCACCGATGGATTAATAATGCTAAACAGTACGTCTGGAAATCTTTCATAATATGTTGTACTTAAGCAGAAAGTGAAATAATTAAAACATTAATAGTTTGATTAAAAAGGAAGGACGATTTCATCAAAAGTAGGTCACGCATAAACGTACAATTTATTGATTTACTTGCTTTGCTTTCAGTTACAAAACCTGGTTGGTGCATTATGCTTGTCAACATTAATATTTTATGATGCGTAAAGGAGAAAACAATTTATCACGAGGAGAAAATATTACAATGACGTAATATACTATTAGAAATAAAATACACGCCATTTACGTTTTCACGAAGGCAACATAGATTAGATTAAAATAAATTACGGTCGTTTTTTTATTCCGCTCAATTTAAACAGAGCCAGTAAAGGTCGCTGTAACGATACTAAACATAGCGGCACTGTAGCAAATAAGCTTAGTATAAGTCATGTAGCAAATAGTGAACCACTTGAGAAATGTCATAATAAAAGCGAGTCAATATTCCAACAAATTGAATGAGACTTGGTAAACTTCACTCGAAACTGCGACGTTGGTGGAGATGATTAAAGTAAATTATAAAGGCTTTTAGCGGTTTGTGAGAGCTAGAATTACTACGTACCGTCGGAATTGTTAAAAGCATCTGCGTTGTTTGCGTAAACTCCGAGTAATATAAATTTGGGTCGATTTTAGAGGAAATGACTCGTAATGACAAGTTCTCTCATTTGAAATGTCGCAGCGCGATTTGAAAAGCGAATCTCTGCCCAACTAATTCCCGAGACTGGCTTCCGCACTTACGAACGGGATTTATTTCCAAAACTGCCGGAAAGATGCTTTCCAAATACCGCCGGACACATTACAAATTTGTCAGTATGTCTGGAAACCTTGCGACGAACTATTTTTCCGCAGAAAATACCCAAATCAATTAAACATGTGCAAGGTTGGCATTATATATCTAGATTTTTACCATTAAAGCCTTTACAAGCTTTATATTAGGCCTAATACTGGGTGGAATATTTTCTTCGTAGTGAAAAAATACTGAACATAACAACACGTTATAAAAGTTTAGCTAATGTTATGCCCCTGAAGTGATTATTTAAATTAATTCTTACTTTCATCAAAAAACGTGCCGATTAACGCGCCTTGACAATGACATTCACTTGGCATGCTTAAAACTTTCAGTTACATAAGATGTTCAAAGGTCGAGTTGTATTTGGTTGGGCTAGGCAGCTTACCTCGATATGCGTTGTTGTATAACGTCCTGAAATGCGTGCTTTTCTTTTCAGAAAACATTTCGTAACATTCGGGGTTCTCTGTACAGTTTATTGCATAACCACAACCACATGTTAATCTTCGGTCTGCACCAATAAACTTTTCTGTTAACTTTGTTACGGTTTCTACTCGTAAACATTCTTAGATCCAGGCGGATTTCTTTATTAAAACAGCTAATGACCGGATATAATATAGATATTAATCAAATGCTCCATACAGCACAAGTGCGTAATCTCAAACACAAAGCCCCAATCTGCCGGCAAAGAATTTAGGAAAGCACTCACACAACAATTATGTTGAAAAACTTTTCCAGATCCCTAATCCAAATGAAAATTGAAATCCATATAACCCAAACAAAGTACCAAATCCCCTTGAAACGTTTTTATACAATGCTTTGTTACCATAACACAGTGGATCCCAACCTTTCCTACTTGTGGGACCCACAAGCTGCAATAATTCCTTCCTACGACTTCAAACTTGTTACGTAATAAGCTACGTATAAAGAATTAAAAGTATAACTTGCGAGTCTCCAGGTTAAAAACCACTGCAAATAGCGTTGCATATATAGCGTGACTAGTAACAAGAAAACAGGCTTCAAATCACATAATCGCGAAACCATCAGACTTTGAACTCCTTAGAGAACGTGTAATTTTGTTGAGATACGAGAACATCAAACTCGGAGTAAACTCGGAGTAGTAGTAATAAAACGAAATCGTGAAGAACGTTCATTCAGTGAAACAACACCGAGAAATATGTACACAAAATCAAAGAGTGACAAGAAAAATGAAAATTTTGTTCTCTTTATTTGTATAAGTATAACTATTATGTCTACATAACATTAACAATTTACCGATTCCAGTAAAAGGCAATTTTAAACATGAGAATAAAAGTGGTCACAAGCATTGTCTGCAGAGTCAAACACGCTGCTAAGTGTGTGCACATTAAGGGTGAAAAATGGATTTTTTGTTTAAGCCACGTTTGCAGAAGACGACGTTGTTGTACAGAACAGTACACCAAGCAGAAACATCCAGTAAAACAAACTGTATTCGCTTTTTATTGTAAGTTGTCGTTTTGACGGCAGTTTTAGATATGTCCAACCGAAAGAAAGACTTTACGCCGACCGGGTGACAAACAAAATTGCAACAAATATCATCTAAAAGTCTTCTGTGACATATTGTATATCAAGCGCAAAGGGTGATATAAATTTTTCTTAATTACAACATTTTGTCTGCTTTTACTGTGTATTAAATGAAACCAAATTCCACCTAAAGTAGGATAAGTGTAGAGCTGTCTCTGTCACAAGTGATTAAATATGACTCATAATTTTGTATTTGAGTAATAGGAAACAAATGGCTGCTGTTCCATGTTTCCACCCAATAGAACGTGCAATGAGTATTAGAAATTACCAGGCCATACCCTTCTTCTAATTTTATACTGGAAACTGTTCAAATATATTTCGCAAATTTCTTGAGCAAAGTCCAAGTCCAAGGAGGGTTCTTAAGAATGCTTTGATTCGTCGATTAGTCATAAAAACAGTCCAACAATGTCTTGGTTATATGGCGGGAAGACTCAGGCAACAATTGACCAGGTGTGGGCTTGGTGTGTATGGGTCCATAAAAACCATGGCTGAGTAACAGGTTAAAACGGGGTAAGAGTAACAGATAAAATGCTGTAATTGTAACCGTGTGTTAAAATTCCAGCGAAGCCGCTTAGAAGCTAGTAGGCCTATATCAAGCCTCGTCATATCGAACAATATTAGGCCATTCTTCGAGACTGAATAATCACCACAGTGTTTGGGACACTCTGATCTGTTTAAATTGGTTGCGTTACTGTGTACATTTCCTGTGCGCTGGCCCTTCTTGGAAGCAAGGAAGCGCTTCAGCTCTCCCATGCACCCGCTCCCGTGCTCGAAAGGAAATTGTTTATTTCTTTTTTCTCCCGTCACGAGATTCTCGCGTTTCTTACGTCGCCCTCGTTATGACTCGCAAAGTGTCACGTCGCTTGCAACTTAAGCCGCGAAGTGATCTTTTTGTTTCTCTTTTTCAAATTTCATCCAATAAGACGGCCGGTTCAAGATCCATTTAATGTTTCTTTTTTATCTCACCCCGAGGTGTCGTCTTTCGTAGTAAAACACGATTTCTGAAACGTGCATAGCAAAGACGCATGAGGTAATGCGTGTAATACATCGAAACTAGGATGATATGGGTGAATGAAATGAAACTCTTTATAAGCAGAGATTTTTGTCTAAAATAGTTGGAATAGAATCCCAAGACTGGAGGAAAAGCTTGCATATCTACTGACGTTATTGTAGAATGCGAAATACCCAACCTCTTATTAAACGAAGTTAATTGGATATTTTGGCCTGTTGAGAAGCTAGGCAAGGAACTAGAAAACAGCCATACGAAGGATATGAAGGCCATGACAAACCGAATTATACAAATTAGTATACAGTAGCTGCATTTCGCCGCCTTCTTAACCGATTTGCCTCCTCTGGTTCCAACGTGAAATAATTTTCGCATGCTATGAAACTGTTTGAGAGAACTGGAACTGAGTTGATTTATACAAAAAACTCGATTTCTAGTTTATTGAAGTTAAGTGTGAGATGGAGATTTAAAAAAGTCTGAAGTGAAACGTCTTTTTTCCATTTTTCAAACTATGCACGATTTCGGATGAAAAAAGGCAGCATAGCGTGCATAGAACAGGTTACCTTCTTCTTCTTAACTTTTGCATAATCTTTAAATTAACATAAGTCCACACAGCTGGGTTGTTTGTGCGACTAAGTCCAAAGTCAAAATATGTCGTGTGGAATTTAAAGTTCTCAACATTGACGACTCGCGTTTATTCCATTGAGGGAGTTGGGCGATGATTACGTAGATATGTTGCATAACTTACACAATGTTTAGGGAGAAAAGTGCTGGTGGTTTGACCTTAACGAGTTTAACAAGTTCAGCTCACCCGCTGGCTAATTCCTGACTTTCGATAAGGACATTCCTCAAAAAGCCGCTATAGGATTTTGGATCTTCCCCTCGACGGATAGCGGTCTTGTTTCATTAAATTCAGTCGTATATTTAGTGCTATTTCATTTTCGCAGGATAACATATTTCCATTCAAAACGAACGATAATCTGAATTAATAACCCAAACAACAATATCCGATCATTCAGCGTTCGTCAGGGATTTGTAATGAAAAACCGATGATGTCAAATTGTTTACCATAAGTCTGCGCATGCGCAGAAAGCTATCTCAAGCGTCAACGCTCATGATGAATCACTTTGGTTCTAAAAACTGTGCCTACGTTAAAGGTCGTTCGAGGTCAGTTTAAATAAAAGAAGCCAACAATTTCTAGGAAGTCGGTTCGTGTCTGTTCGTAGATTACTGGAGAATTTTCAAAGTCAGTCACATCAGTTGAACACGTTTCTTTCGATTCGTAATTTTGGAAGAACGGTGTGATAACACATTTTGTTCAGTATGGCCTGCCTGTTAGTCTGTGGAAAGGATTCTTAGAAAATGCGTGTTTTGTGTCCACGTATGACCCTGCGCTAGATTTTGAGCAAAATTTTCAATTACAGGAAATATTTTTGTTTTTCGTCGACTTTTAATGATGTGATTTTGTAGTTGCCTTGGGTCAACGACCGAACACTTTTTGAAACTCATAAAAAACTTTCATTGAAGCACGACTTTGTTTCTGTTTTGCTTTACACGACACGATACAAGTGAATCATAACGATATATTCCAACGTCTTCGAAACGACGTAGCTTTTTTCCAAAAGATTGCTGAGTGCTTTGCAGGTGCTTGCAAAAAGATGCAAACCGGAAACTAGGAGAATTTCTGCGAACATAAAATTGGTTCTGCTGAAAGCACACGGACGCGAGTTGTGCGTTTCCGCCAATAACATTACGCTGCTCACTAAATATCGTGACAAACAGTTCTCAATCTCGACAGAACAAAGTGAAAGATCGTAAGGTAGGCATTCAAAGCATTTCACAAGCTCATAAAGTTGCACTGCCTTACTGATATGAATTGAGAACCTTTGTTTGTGCGTTATATAAAACGCCATTGAGTCCGCTCATGACATCACAACGCAAAGGTAGCCGTGCTTTTAAAATACTATTGCAGGCTACTGTATATGTTGAGACGTGTAACTAACTAACTATACCTTGATTCTGATCCCGAAACAGTCCATAGTATCCCAATAATCTCGAAAGAACCAATCCTACTCTGTAACAAAAATTTTAACTTGAAATTTTTTCCAAATTCTTCAATTTTCGTTAATCCTAAAGCCCAGTATAATCCGAACCGTGAGAATAAACCCTAAACTATGTTTTCTATTGTTAGCTTTCTATTCTTTTGTGTGATGAAATTATTCCTGCGCAGGTATTGGTTCCCGTCTAAGCAGATTTACCAAACACAGGATCGATGTAAGAAAAACGTTATGTAGCAATGTCAAGCTTGGTAATTTATTCAGAACTTTTGGGGTCACTGGACGCAAACTTCGTCAGCATTTGAAGAAACATCAACACCGGTGTGAATGAGCAAAATCCCGAAGTGGGCTTCGAGTACTCTGCTACCTTAAATTGCTCGAGCTTGCATTTTTTACAGGCGATAAAGTACAGTGATGTAACGTCGTCAGTTTACCGATGTAGCGGTTAGACTGACGGTTATATCATCCGATTCGATTTGCGAATACGCGACGCTGTTATTGTAATGCTCTTGGGGAAGGCTTTTCTGACGCTTATTCCTGTTCAGTGATCCCGACAGTTCCACGTCGGGCAAGCCGACGAAAAAATTAAAATCCGGATAGAAGCTATATTCATCCAAAAATGCATACATCCAAACTCGGAAACTGGGGCTCGAGCGATGAGTAATTATAGCCGAGTTTAAGACACGCTAAGGCTGTTCCCCAAAAGTCTAATTGACAGTAGCTTACATTGGCGGTAGACACGACATGCAATTCTAACGACAGGAAAATGAACATTATGACAGCATGCTATAAAGCAGAACGCATTTAGGCGACGATGCTAAACAATGGGCTACTAAATTTATAAATCGTATCCGGCAACGAATGGATTGAATTTTAATCATTACGTAAATGATTCATTGAATTCGTTTCTGCAATAGCTTTTCTTTATACTACAGTAGGTTGACGAGCGCTCACCACGAAACGTGTGGAGAGCACAGAGACAGGCCCTTCAGAGGATTATAAATGTTTGATGCTAGTTTTAATGAAAAACTACTGTCAGTGAACATGTTCGACAGTTCAGTGCCATTAGGTTAGGGGTGGATGAAACCCAGGACAACCCAACCAACATCGGTGGGTTGAATCGACCACCCTGCTAGAACTATAATGCATATGTAGTAGTAGCGCAATGCTTCCTTTACGATCTAAAAATAAAGCAAGCCACACTGGACCAAAGCGAAAATCGTTCGCGTAAGATATATTGGGTTGGCCAGGTGGGAACAGAAACGCCTTATTGCGTGTGATTAACAAAGAGTGACTAAATGAGTTTGGATAGATCGTTAAGGCCAAACTGAACGAAACGTCACGTATATGGATAAAAGAATTCGGCTCGAAAATTCATGAATCTCGTGCGTGCATATGCTACACTTTCCAATATGGATTATATAGTTACAACCTATAGCCAGGGTTGCCATATACCGTCATTATTTCTAAGATTTGTCCTTATTTTGAAAGTCTGTGTCACAGAAATTACTTTTATCCTATTTTTTTGAGCATTGAATATTGATTGCCTTCTCCTTTTGTGCACTGTTTAAGGTAGTATTCTTCTTTCGTTTCCTAGTCGTCCTTATTTTTGAGTCCAGACCGATGGCAACCCTGCCCATAGCCTGAACCCAGATTGCATGCACATCGCAGCCTCCAGCCTCCGCAGACTAAAACGTATTCGTCCACTTCGGCCAACAACAATCCCGATCCACCACTCCGCTCTTTGTTAACGCGTAGTCGTGCGGTTTTGTCCTTCAAGGCCAACCCAATAACTTACACGTGAAGATTTTCACTTTATGTCCACTGTTGCTTGCTATATAAAAAACAACCGTAACCCGATGTTGAATGCATTTCGAACCGACAAGACGTGTCTAAAGTGTAGCAATCTAAATTATGTTCGGTTTTTCTCAACGGTTTTAGGTTATACTATATGCCTCTCCCCAGAGAGTAAAGGTTTCGGTTCGTTAAGTGAAATTATTCCAATGAACGTGAATTACTGAACGTTGAATTGCGTCAAACGTCAACAAATCTTAGAAAAGAGGCAAAAACACCTTTCACGTCCAACTGCGTAGGACAGCTTTAGGGAATATAAAATCGATGATGAATTCACTATGAATTCTTTGGCAAAATTTTTGAGTTGTTCTGCAGAGTTGTAGCTTCTGCTGCGCAGTCCATAATATTTAACTTAGAGCAATAACTGTACTAATGTTGTAAAATATATGGCCCGGGTAGAAGCAATTTGTATTTAAAGGAAAAAAAGTGTTTACATAAGAAGTTTTACAAGTTCAGAAAACTGTTTTTCTAGTTTAGATATAGCTTGACTTCGATCACAGCAAATGCGACGCATAAACGTGTCTGTGTTATTTGATTGAATGTGCGTGGGTCAGAGAGGGCCGTTTTCGTTGCGTTCGCATGATGTTACAACCACGTACAAGACACGTTAGAGCTTGTAGCTGTATTATATTTAAGCACTTTGTTGTCTATATGGTCGGTAAACAGAGCCTGCCAATTCTGAGAAATGAACAGATACGTCTATTTACTCTGCGAAGACGAAGCATTAGATCACTTTCTTATAGGTAACTGAACGTCAAAGCTATTATATGAGTGCTTTATGGGGTCGTCGCAATAACATCTGTACAAAAAATGGAACGATTGTTAATAAGAGCGTGTAAATGCCGATCGAATACGAAGGTTGCCGGAAATCTGACCAGTTTATTCAGTTTAGATCGAGTGTAAACTTATGTGGAAAGAAAAAAAGCCGTCAAGTTGTAAATGAGTTAACCTAATGATGTAGCTGATAAGAATGCGATTGCGGATAGCGTAATACGTTCTTAACTCAATTATCAACCATTTGGTTCTTGGAAGGCCGAGGTGTAACCAAAATGCCCGTGGACTTTGAACAGCACGAATAACGTATTATTGGAAAGTCAATTCATAGAAGTAAACCATATCCTTATGTGGGCATCCACGTCTAAAGGTTATCTTTCTCTTCTTGACTCTTCTTTTTGCTTCTGGAGGAAGGAGCCGCCCCGGGGCGTTGGGTTATATAACTTAAAAAAAAAAAAAAGAAACAGAAAATTTATCGCGCCTGAAAATTCAAATCTATGAAAACAAAACATTGAGCGTCTCACTGAAAATACTATAAGACCGTCGTGTATGGTCGCGAATGCTCAAAACAATGTTTATGGCAAACTTAATAAATAACTTTGACATTCCGCAAAAAATATCACGCTGGTGAAAATCACGATTGAAAAAGACCTTTCAGCGTTGGAAAAAGTTTGAAAGATACTTTATAAGGAAAAATTATCATCTTCCGAAATTGTACTCAATCAACTCAACGCACGTTTTTCCTTAATTTTTGGGTCAGACTGTGAAAAATTTTTCTGCGAAGACGTGCGCCTTATGTAAGGGGTTTCGCAGCAGTCAAACAAATATTTACCCCAAAAAGATAGTTGTATAAAATGAGACCAAAACATCTGAGGTTACATAACCCGACTCTAAAGAGAATGCCTAATTGTTTCTTGATGATAAAAAGCACTGAAAAGCCGGCGCGATCTTCCATTAACCTTCTGTTAAAAATCAGGATTAAACCTGGTCTAGTTTAGCCCGGGGCGCCATGTTACATAACGTCAGAAGCTGGGCCAGTAAGTAGCTCATGGCTGCCTACCTAAAGTCGGTCTTGACCACCAGGGAATGACGCTGTTGGTTTGAAACCGTTTGAACAAACGCAAAACGTAAGTAATTGTTCGTGAGGTCTTAGGTTAATTTAGCTTTGTTCGTGCGTTTTGAAGCATTTAACTCTCGCATTTTACGCGAATAAGAGTGAAATGCATCGCTCCTGATTTAAAACCCAGATGGTCAATTTAAATTCTCACAGCTTACAAAATACGTACGTCACGAAGAAATATTACAAGACAGGGTGCTACAGACAAAAATGTCGTATTGCAATAAGCAGACTGCAAAAGGTCATGATGTTTTAGGCATGTGAGACGGAAAGCTAATGAAAGTTACAATAGATTCGCCGCCGTGACCGTGTCGCGTTTTCATAGAACCAGGCGCCGTATCCAACTGTAAGTGCGGTTATAAATGGATGGCGTTCCTACCAAAAAAGGGACAGTCTATTTTGTGACCGGAGCCGACAGCATCGACCTCGACCTCGACGTGTAAGCCGTAGCCATTTTAAAAGATCTGTTAGAATGAGAGATTGTGAAGTTGGCATGTGTACTTTGCGGCCGTCCGTTACTCACATTTCTACGCAATTTGCTTCGCGATAGAAGTTTAAGATCAAGCCCAGCAACCGGCTTCAGTAATCGCAAATACTAAGTGTTTCAAATTGAGGGTTTCGAGATACTAGGAGCTGTTTACGCGCAATAACGGCGTTCTAAGTTACGCGAGCCGACAAATTAAACCCGTGCCCGTGTTATGTTGCTCCAAGAGCGTATTGGTCGTTCCACGCAGTCATTTTCTCTGGCGGCCTAAACAAGTTCACGGTACACGTAGAAGGTTAGAAATATAAGCTTTTGAAATCTAATATTTTCTTCCCATTATTTAAAATGGACCCAAACAGCATTTCGTATTAACGGCGTTTTAGCATGTTTGATGATGTCACGAGATTCCTTGGTCGTGTGTTATGTAACTGGCATCGTAGCTTGAGGGCTTATTCCTAACATTTTCTAGTCGTTTTCTCTTCTTTTAATCTTTTGGGCTACTACTTTCTCTTCCCGTAAATATTCCGTCATAATGTCGATTGTGGACGTCACCGAGTTTTTGGTGCCGAGAAATTCCAGCACGCTCGTTGGAGTGGAAAAACTTTGGCTTTCTGGAGCAAGTATTTTAAGGAGCGTTAAAATGTTTTGAGGAAATTCGTTCTTGTTCGTTCGTTCTTGCTGACTACGTGCCGCTAAAAGATTAAGAAGTGCTTTTTTCGTAGTTTTAATTCCTAAAACATTGCAAAACTTTGCGTGCTAAAACACGCACGGTTATTTTATAACGCGAAAGTGAGACAGTGCTGCGCCGATTTGCGTGTTTTTTGACAACACGTTACAATACCTGGTGCAGGGGATGGATTTCATTTATCACAGGTGCATATTTTTGTACTGTTTAGCTCGTTGTTAAAGCGACATTGTGTGTTAAGCAAAGATTGAGAAAATGAAAAATCTTGTCAAGTGAAAATGAAGAAAAAGATACGTCGACTCTTGGGACGCGGAAGGCAGCCGAGCTCAGATGGGGCTGAAAATAAGGTAACACTAAAATAAACTCTAAAACATTTTAAAGTTACCCAGTTTTTATAGATACAAAGAAACTTCAACAAGAGATAAACATCGATTAACTCTGTAAATTGGCTACTATAAATATACTATTAATATACTATATTACTATTAATATACTATATACAACTATTAATATGTCACTGCTGCCAGCCAAACGCGTTATTTGCTAATGGTGTTGTATATGACATGAAAACTCATGATTTTGATACCGTAGTTGCAAACTTCAAACGGACTAAACTCTGTGCAAAACGCATGTAGGGTAAATGCAAAACGAGTGTTCACCATCAGGCGCTTACACGATGGTTATTAATAGCCGTAAAAATTCATTGACATCTTTGACATCTTTCATATAACTACCGATTTCTAATAAAGCTTTTATTTTATCACAAGTAGATTTCCAATAACGGTCTTATAGCAATTTGTAGTTAATTGTAATCGGGTTTCGTTTATAGTAAGTCCAGTGTGGATTTAGACATATTTATTATAAATGAAATCCGGCGTTAAAAACTGCGAGCTATTTCCACTACTCCAACCTGTGTCACAAAATATCACGGCCACGTGTGTACATATATGCGAGCGCAGGCATCAGATGGTTGAAAGCGACAAGCAAACAAGCACGACGGGAGTTGAACGCTTCAATTTACAGTAAATTCAACTTATTTCCCGTTCTACGAGACCTTTCTTAGCCACTCGCATTGCTCAATATGCTTACGTAGGGACGTTGTCAGTTGCAGAAACGGCGTGAACACAGCTAAGCTGTGATTTTCAGCAAGAAATATCTGTTTGGTGTGTTCAACAGCATGTTTTGGAGTAACTATGTGAGTAAAAATGTTTGGGTGCAGCGCGCTTGAGCCGTAAGTCAAGCAAATAAAACTACTACTACATTGATAGGCTGTAAAATTACCAAAGCGTCGTCTGAATACTTTAGTGTGCTGCGCTAGCTTCGTGAAAAAACCGGGTAGTTTGAGTTTGCCTTCACCAAATGCATTACCCGTTGGTGTTTCGTTCTATCGCGAGAAAATCAAAATCTGGTGCGACTGATAACAATCTCGTCATTCTAAGACGTAATTTTTTAAAACTGGAGTCGTGATTGTTATTCGAACACAATACGCTTATGATGTCTATGTTTCGTCTTTAGAACAAAAGACTTCCCGCTTTGCTGGCTGAAAGATCAACGGCGGCCCCCAATTATTACTACAAGACTGATGAAAAGACCAAAGAGGTTGAGGATGATTTAAAGAACGAAAAGAACTTGGAGAAGGTCGGAGACGTAATCGAGCTCCCGGAACCGGAGCTAGCGGAGGAGAAAGTAACAGAGATCACGTTGGAGCCAATAAACCATGGACGAGATGAGGAAGATCAAACAATGAACGATAACGATAAGGATTCGAATTTGCACAAAGAAGCTGAAGCAGGGGTGGTCAAAATCGACCGAATAACGGACATGGAGCAATATCGCGAGCCGGCCGTGCGTATGATGAACGAATCTTTGAGAAATGGTCGACTTGCAACGGCGGAAGACACTTGCACGGATCAACTGTTACGTAATAACTCCTGCCCCGGGGCGAGGCTAAACGAACCAGGAGATCAACTTATGCAAGATCATTCGCAAGTAAGGTATCAACAATGGGGAGGTCTTTGCGAAGAAGAAAACGCGGTTCTTGATAAACCTTCGTCGAAAATATTTTCTTCCAAACGCAAGAAACAGGACAGTCTGCCAATTGACGTCACGCTACAAGCACCAGCATGCGAGAACCCAAGGTCTATTTGTGGAACAGTTCTTCAACAGGATCTAATAGCGTCCGTGGAGTACGGCTCAACGCGTGGGAAAAGATTTCTCCAAGGCCAAAATAACTCTGTTGAAATGGAACATTGCCTTCCGCTCAAACAATTGCCTTCACAGACTGGCATTATCGAGTCTGAGCAAGTAAAGGAATTCGGGCAAAGGGACCAACATTTTCAAAACGGCAATTGGGAGGGATGCGCAGCAAGGAGCGGTGGCGCCCAGCAACAGACCGACGCCCCTTGTACTTGCGGGCGACAACCCGCGCTGTCTAGTTTCTCCCAGCCAAGGTACCAGAATTGCGGGCAAGAACGTTTTCACGAACATACCCAAATCCCGAGACGTTTGGACGCAGCCGCCTCACTGCACTGTACGGCGCTGGGCAGGTGCGCCACGCACAGACGTACTTGCGGCTGCTGGACATACTTAACTGCATGCCAGTGCTGTCATCACGCCACACAGGGTGGTGCAGCGGCCCCAAGGCCCACATTATGCCACTTTTGCGCACCTGGGGCATCGATCCACGTCACAAAGTGTTCCGGAACGTCAGTGGGTCGACGCATATCCGTTTTATTCACTATTGTTGATGAAGATGCGTCGGAAAGACTTCCGAGAATTCTAGAGTTTGCAAAAGGAAGCGCGCAAGATGCTGATTCATCACAGCTTTTACATCATCACGATCACAACACCTCAACCGCTTGTCAACATCATGATATCTCCACTGAATGCGAAAGTGTCGCCGTAAGGGCTTGTAAGCGCCATCTAGAGGACCACCAAATCGATGATTTTAGAGGTGAGTTATTCAACGGTTGATTTTTTCTTGCACCATACTGTACTGTGTTTATATTTCTTGTTGTGCCAAATTAGATAACTTGGGCCGCTGGCATTTCGTAAGAGTAAAGTAATCCAATGATTACCTACTGAGACAAACTAATTGCAATTTAAAAAATGAACGAATGAACGCGAAACTGGTATGATTAGCCATAATTTTAATTTTAATTTTAGATGATGAACTTTGGGTTGAAATGTTTTAATACTTGTTTTCAGAATCGTAATGATCGCGGTTAAAATGGTTGTTAAGCTTAAGGGACCTGTCAAATGTATTCTTCCCTGACGTCTATTGCTTTTGTAACACATTGTCTGAATAACTAGCAAAACGGACGAAAATTCAAAACTTCTCGTTACACTCCCCTGGACTGCTCAGACAATCTTAATTACTCTCTGCGAACTAGTCTGCATCATGATGGACTTGTTATCCAAGTCAGGACAATGGCCAATGGCTTAGGGAGGAGGTAATTGTCCATATGACCTGATCTTTCAGGAAGTTGAACAGTTGTCGTCATCAGCCATTGAGTAGTTGTCGAACCCCATAGGCTTTATTCCTCTTCTTTTCTCTCGGTGTGGCAAGTTCTCTTGCTAAGCACAGCGGAACACTTCTCTGCTTTGACGATAAGAGGAAGGTGTAGTTGCGAAAGTGAAAACGAGGAGATGTGTCAATACAATATCAGCTGAATCGGCGTTTACGCCGTAAAAGGCTGACGTAATAAACATCGGCGCTTATTCCGATTTCCTCAAAATAAGATCAAGCAGAGAAACAATATATCGACAAACAGTATGACGTAGAAGAGCTGTAGCGATTACCCGCTATTTCGATTTATGAAAATGCTGAATATGCGCAATAGAATTAACTGAACAAAACGACGGAAGCAAACAAGACGTTTACGTTGTACGTCATTGCTTATCGAGTTATCACGAGGAACCATTGGTTAGGTTGGTACGGCGTGACAGCTATTAATTTATGAATGGCAGTCGTATTTATTGGCTGCATGACGAAAGCGAAATGGTGAAAATATTAGTGGGTGGGGTTTTTACTGCCAAACTGTGAATAAGTTCGCCTGCTCTTTGTTGACTTGACGATGATTAAACACGTCAACAACGCGGTAGTAAGCGATACTGTTAATACGTTCGGCCCAGGTATATCGATTTTAGAAGGGTGATTTATTGATGTTATGTAAATGACGAAACCAAACTTAATGTTAAAATTCGCTCCATTGTCTGGCTGTACTAAAACTGAGGTGTACATGAAAAACACAATTTCCAGAGTGTGCCCATTGTGGCACGCGCTGCCGGAATCGCGACAGAGTCCAAAGTTTACATTTCAAAGCAGCTGATGCATATACACGCAACGAGAAAAGCTATTGAGCAATACGTTTGCGTGAAATCGGAAGCTGCCTTTCCCATTCGGCCTTCTTTTGATTTTTACGTAATAAAGGTTTATCACGAAAAGAAAAGTCCCTGCTCCAGTAGAATCACGAAATACCAGCCGAGATAGTAATGTCTCTTCGGCGTTAAACCATAGGCAATACCGCAGGATATGAGTGGACGGCCGATGACAACGTTCAGTGGTCGTGGGAAATGTGAAAAACAAATGTTCGAATCACAGCTGTGTCGCTCATCATGACATTTCTATGTCAAATAACGTGTAACTCCTATCTGGCACCGATCCAATCAAACTGAATCGGTTTGTCCGAATTTGGTCATTGAAATATGACGTCATCCCGAAATAATTCGAATGACCGGAAACTGAGAGAAGACGGAAGCTCGTTGGGTGCTGGCGATAATTGCAGAAACAATTCAGCAACATCTAAAAACAGAATGTGCGCATATCTAAAGAGTACAGGGGACGAGAAACGGAAGTGGGCGTGACAAAAGCAGCATGCTCTTAACATAAGGATGGACTTTGTCGCTGGAATCACTCCTGAAGAAAAAAACAGACTGCCAGCCGCGCAAAAATCACCCAATTAAACTAAACGAGACTCGGAGTCGAACTGGAAAGGAAACTGCGCATAAATTCACATAAAAGGAGTGGATGTTATAATGTGCGACGTAGTTGACCTAACGTCATTTCAAAGAACTTATTTCATGACAAAGACCGTGGAAGATGTTATCTTAATCAAACACCAGCACCATAGTTTGGATAAGTTATATGCATCGCAATTAAGTTTATTGGAGGGCGTTACACAGGACCTGGGGAATTATTAATTGGTAAATAAAGATTGATTGGTTTAGGGGGTGTATAAACAGGCAATATTTGACCTGTGAGCACATTGCTGACGTTCAAAAGGAAAACGCCTCTACAAGCGCTGTTATAATTTTATCTTAAATGCTTCTGAGGCAATGGGACAAAGGTATCGCATATCCCGTGAACACCGTGAATACGCCAGCCCACCGTGTTGCATGCAAATGTGCCCGCTGCTAGGAAATATGCTGTGAGGTAAACAAAGAACGCTACGACGTACGCAACGTTATTATGACAAACTGCTAGACGCATAAACAAAAACAGAAAAGTCAAGCTTTTGAAAGAAAATATTTCATGGTGTTTATGGTCCAGGTTGCGAGGCGCAATACTTTCCTCGCAGCATATTGGCAAGCAAGCAGGTGAACGTAGCAAGCCAAGTCGTGCATACGTGACTGCTTGACAACGAGCCATCAACAAACCAAGAACTCAAACGCTTCGCTTTTGCCGTTTTGCATCAAGTATGTTTTTACGAACGTCCGATTTCAATTAATGATTCTGCCGTAGCTGGAATGTTAAAACATTTTATTAACGGCAATGATTCACCTGTTTCTAATGTTAGCTACGATTCTGACTACCAAGCCAAAATCGTCGTACCATCTATCATCAAGTGTACATTACGATAAAAGCATAAGGTGTACCATAGAGTGCAAAGAGTTGCGCGACTTACTAATAGGCCTCGATACTATACAAACAAGAGTACGGGGTACTGAACGTGTGATTAAGATCATGTTGCTCCAACTTTCAAATTCAAGAGTACGCGCTGCCCTGTTATGAGTCTTTGCTGCTTGAAGTTGAATTTCGTGAAACAGCTTTTCGTCGTCCTTTCAATCCCTCACGTAGTTCTTAGAATTGGAGAGAACGAGTTCGGGTGATCGCGAGCCACCTTTTTTCTTTTTCGTCGAACTATCTCTCATATTATTAGAAGTAGAACGAACAGAGAGATCTTGATGACTGAATAACGGCAGGACGTAGAATTGAACCGAAGTAGTGAATCATTAACCCATTTCAGAGTATTGGGTTGGTTTTGACTTTTATTGTTTTATAAAGCGATGTAATTTGAACATGGAAGAACAGATGGAAGTCGGAACTTACCCGTTATGATGATATATACAACTAGTGTTATATAGCTGCGTGGTGTGTAAAGTTAGATAGACTGCTGCTGATACTTTGACCTTATATAGCTTGGTTCCTTTTCTATTATTAGGCGGTGTTTCAGTATGTACATTAGATCGTTTTGTCTAAGGACAGGAACGATAATCCTGAAATTTCAAGCACTTTGCTTTACTAAAGCATTCTATAACAGATTATTAAACAGTTAAATGGTTGTCTAATACAGGAGTAAAATAGCATTTTTTCAAGAGGTCTAAACTCTAAAGGGTCCGAGACTAAACGGAGTTTCTTTTTTGTTCTTTCAGCTTCGCAGCAACCTGTTAAATTTTCTTGTAAAAGCCTTGACCAGTCACATCGTCCAAGACTTGTCGATATGGCGCCTTCGGTTGGTTTCTTTACGAATCAAGAAACTGCGAGACCACGCGCACCCAATCGCACGAACGCTACCTGTAGCATGGCCGCTCGCAGTGAGCAAAGTTTTAGAAAAACTGAGGAGGCTGTCCTGGACAGACTCCTGTGCAATCCAAACGGTTACCCGTGTTCGGACATTTACGCCATAGCCCAAGAAGAAGCCGAGGGCAATGGACAACAACTGTCACCTCTCGGTCACTTTGAACTTTCACAAAAGTCGTACGCCAAGTTGATTGCCTTTTGCCACAACAAGAAAGTGATATCGAGCAAAAGCGTGGTCGTTTCATCGTCTAATCAAGAATTATCGTGGCACTATCGGACTTCTGGTAATATTTCCTCGGGCAATAGACACGCCGACCCCGGCCAATTCCATTCAAATCTCGTGGGCTTCGAAAACGACGCGACTGAGCTTTGTACCCTTGCCAGAGTCTTCGAAACTGTTGAAGAATGTCCCTGGTACTGGGGCGAAATGAGTGGCGCCGAAGCAAAGAAACAATTAAGCGGCACCTCCCAAGGAACTTTCCTACTACGCGACAGCAGTGATCCACGGTAAGCTTGTGTTGAAATAGCAAAAAAGTAACGCCTTCCAAAAGTACTCTATGTACCCACGTGTGAAGCACACATTTGAGCATAATAATTACGCCATTGTCATTGCACTACGTAACGATATCGTAACGCATAATTAGCTATGTAATACGCACATGTACCCTTTCAACTATACGGGGATCACTGCTTTGTTAAAAAGCCGCGGGCATAAAAAACTTTCTTGGAAACCAATTTCTGCGCAACAGGCAGAAATTTGTTAAATATCAGAGGTATAATCAATCGCCTTTAACCAGCGTAGTGTTATGCCTTATATAATAAGCTAATACCAGGGTTTGGTGGATAGGTTGTGTACCGAGAACAATTTTATTTAACATCGTTTAATTGTTTGTGTCGGTTGCTTCTGTTCTGAGATAGCAAGCAAGTTGTGATCGTTGGCAATTTCACTTACTTTGCGGTCTTAACCTGTAACAATACGAATTCTATACCTTGAACGCAGCCCAAGCTTCATTGCTTGTCCAAATTGGAGTGCATATACAGTGGATCATTACAGTGAGTAGCAACTACCCTGATTAGGCCGCAGACTTAATATAGATCGCACATGTCGCTGCGTACGTCACAATTGTACCGCAAGCTGTAATGTGTGCTTTCCCGTTGTCTCAAATGCGAACGTATACAAAAGAAATACATTTACAGGGAAGCGAGCTCGGGAAAGAATTTGCGTGTTACGTGCTTCCAGCGCTGCGTGAAAGTAAAAATAGTTCCCGATAATTCTGTGGCGATTTTCCACTGTAACTGTCAAATTATCCCAGCACTGCCTGACTACGGTGAAGGTGTCATTACGAAAATGCAAATGTTAACACAGGTAAACACAGGGCGCAGTGTCTGAAGTAAAATATAATTTAAATATGAAGGTATGTTCGCTTATCTAAACATTGTTTAGTGCGCCTAATGTAAATGTCGTTCGCGGTTTCCTTTTTGTTTGATTAGTGTACTTTAAAGCTTTTCGAAAGTCCGCCGGTGCAGATTAAATCATAAAACTTGGTTTATTGATTTCCTAAGCCGCATAATGGCATTGCATTGTGGGTCTTTTTGGTAAAGTAACGAGTTTTACAGCTTTCGATCCGATGACGATTGCAACGTTTTCGTTAGAACAGTTGACGCCTTTAGAAATGCTGTGTGGTGCAATAGATCCGCTGCGCTGGCATCACTGACCACACCGCGTATACGACATTCTTTTTCGGAAAACTTTCTACTCGAAAATCGTTGTGGAATTTTGTGGAAATAGAGTTAATGGTTGGCAGTATTTTGAGTTGTTTTTGTAACACTAGCCTAATAGATGGCCGGGTGGTAGTTATAGCGCAGCCGGTAAATGCTGGTCTTTCGGGCAGTGTTTGAAATGCTAAGTGTACTTCGAAATGATTTACCCCTGAAGTATTTTGAATGGGGATTGTGTTTCCGATGCTTGAATGTGTTATGAGTCAACGGGAACACTGCGGATAACCGAAGGCGACGTAGAAACAATGACTGAGTCATCCAGGAATCGGAATTGTCAATTTCGACCGACTGTTTTTGTTACGTTGTGAACAACCTTTAAAATAAACTTCACCACTGCCAGCAAATACGTGGCCTTCCTGATTGTCAAAGAAACCATCTAAGTCCGCAGCAAAATGTTTAAACTCCAAATAAAATATACAGTGGTTACAGTGTACGTCATCGTTAGGTATTGTTGGCAATAGGTCGTTGACAATTCCGACGAAAAACTATTAGGTGGTCTAGTACGGTGATCACGTGGCCACTTGTGTAATCTGTGGCGTCATGTGCGACGTGTAGTGGGATAGGTTGATAACGAAAGACAAACAGGCGTTTGCTATGAGATGCGCTTGTTCACGTAAAATAGGAAAGACTTGTCAAATTTAAGTGACCCGCGCACGTAATCACGGGTATTTTTTATGTGTTTCAATTTCCACGAATCTATACAAAAGTTCGATCGAATGATAAACAAACCACACATGACAAACATCGTTTCAAAGTCAGTAAGCCGAAAACCATTGATAATTTTTACGAGTAAATAAATGATTTACCTTCGGGCTGTAATAGTAGGATACCTCGAATAGGTTTAGTAGTAATTACAAAGCTTTTATAAGGGAAGTGAGGCCATCCTTACTAACATCAGCTGCGTCAAAATGATAAGATTCCCATCAGCAAATAGTTTTTACAAACGTATATTGCAATGCAATCTGAATCAGCAATAAGTATTGGGTAAATTATGAGGGTTGGCGTGACGAGATCGTATCTGAGTCATAAAAAAGACGTCAGTTTCAGAGAAAGATGCGACGTGCTTCCGTTGAGTTTGTGCAAATGGGTTTGCATCGTATTAGTCGTTCTATAACACGCATTCGGTAGCGGTTTCCTTGATTTTAATTATTCATTACAATCTGCCTAAGGCCGCTTTATAAAAACATCATTTTGCTACCTCGTCAACTGAAAAGAGCTCATATGTCAAACCTTATGTCATGTCCTAATAAGAACTTACAGGACACAACGATCGTTATAAAAATATTTTGTTTTGTCCAAGCGCCATAGGTTATGCCGCTTAAGTTTGCCTACTAAGCACAGATAAGACGCACCTTTTTTCTCACAACCAGTGCTACTTAATATGAGTCAATATATTATACAACCCAGTTGTATAATATGTGAGTGGTGGTGCTAAGATGTTACCAATGAACGCCCAAGGCCATCAGCCAGTGAATAAGAATCTGTTTTACGTCACTTTAAGTTATGCAACTTAAAAATATCACAATATCACACCCAGCATTTTCCAAAATTAGTGCAGCGAAAATCCCATTGTTCCGAATACAGTTTCATTTGTATTAATTAAATTATTAATAGGCATGTCAACAAATAGGTAAAAGCTAAACCAATTTGAAGATCACTATGATTAACTATTAGCTAAAACATAGTAACAGCCAAACGTCAAATGAAATGCCAACACAAAATGGGTGAGCGCAGGATGAAAGATCATGTTATAAATAGAATTCGACGCCAGCAAACGTCCAAACGACTAATTTGAATTCGCGTATGTTGTTGCTTTGGAGCATAAGGCCGTTCAAGCGTGTTTCCTACTTTTCAGCTTTCTCTGGCGTCATGTAGTTCCAGCTGTGGGTGTCAGCCCGTTGCTTTCGATCCAGGCGGTTGTTTGTGTGCGCGTTGACTATTATGCGATATTTTCAAAAACGTTTCGCGATGTCAAGCTTTGCGTATTACAAAGTAGTTGTCAGTTTGAGCAAAGTTTAACGTATGATTTTTAGCGAGAAAGCGACGCGTTGTTTTTATACGTCCTTCCTGATAAGGGAGAAAACAGAAGGAAGTGTTAGTTGCGCGTCAATGTAATTAATGAAGCCGTGTTCCGTCAAATTCCGCGGAACTTAGCAAAATTATTACAACGTGTAAGCTTTTATGTCGACGCAACATCACTTTTAGTTACACCGACTGTGATTTATTTCCTCTTTTATTCATTTGACCTTTGACCTGCTTCTCTACAGATATCTCTTCAGTCTGAGTCTGTTGACCAAACGAGGACCAACTAGTATACGGATCGTTTACTCAAACGGACTTTTTCGTTTCGATTCGGAAAGGGAGGACGAATCCCACCGTCGCCGGAGACCTCTACCCGCGTCCTTTCCGCGTCCGAAAGGAGAGAGACGACAGTGCGTGATCCACATGATCCTGCACTATACGAAGTATCTGATGAGGAAGAGCAAATGCAAACAGGAGGAGGACGTGTCCAGTGATGTAAACTGTCCTCACACCGACACCTCTTCGCGAACCAACTCATACGAGAGTCGTTCGGAAAGTGACAGGAGTCAGCCTAATGGCGGACAATCAAAGAGAAACGGCGCAAAAGACGACGGTTTATTCATGTGTTACTGGATGGAGCGTGGAGGAAGAAAGGAGATCCCTGTCCTGCTGACGCATCCCCAACCCAAGAAAGTTCACAATCTTCAACATTTAAGCAGACTCGCTATCTCAAAACACTTGCGACTTTGGTCAAATCATGAACTGGTCCAAGACTTACCACTGCCCGAACTATTACAAAATTATGTCCGTAAATACCCGTATCCAATTTAACATTTTATTTCGAAATCTTTTGCGTTTTGTTTCTATTATTGAACCAGTATGTTATTATTTAAATATGTGTTTGCTATGCCGTTTAGTTATGTGTTATTTGCCGTTTGATCGGGAATATCCACCAACATTGAAGCCAGATAGCAATTCGGCGCTTTGCTACAATTAACTTTTAAGAATATTGCAATCTGACCCTCCCTTTTACATATTACCTTTGTTAACCGTAAATGCGATTTCCTGGTGGGAATTTTCATGCATTTTGTGATATTCCTTTAATTGGCTAACAGCGTGTTGTCGTTTATTTTATTTTTGAAATATTTCCATTCACCATAAAAGTACATATAATTGTTTTTGTTTTTTAGAATTGTTGTTTTGGTTAGAAATTCAGCCAATGCAATTAAGTACAGTACTGATAACAAATTAGTGACAGTGTTCTTAGAATACAATTCAAGCCACGACCGGTTTATAGACGAACAATTCAAAATGACTGATAGTTGAATAAAATGCTTTGAGAGGCGGATATACCTTACAACGTGGTTCAGTGCCCTATTGCGTGTTTAGTTGTAGACCAATTCGGTGTTGTTTTGTCGTTGTTGTTCTTCGTTTTTTTTGCTCTTCACTCTCACACACAGTATATATTATTTGACGTAATAAAGTTACTATTTTACATACTTCCGTTTCATATTTTTTGTTTGCAATCGTGTACCGGATTCGCAGAACATACAGTGTTTAACAGAGTGCGCGGTTATTTTCAAATATGGTTATGTAGGGCTTATCTGGCAGACGTGAGCCGAGCCATATGTTACTTGCCAGTAAACTGCTTGGCAGCGTCATCGATCAGTTCCAAGAAACGCGGAACGAGATAAATTTTCGACTTAACCTTACACAGAATCGAGCGCTTTCGTGTCATATCGAGTGCCTGTATTTTGCCAAAGGCCACACTCATTGCTCAAACATCAGACTAGAATATTTTTGCAAGTTCCTCAAACCATTAATTCTGCATAAAGCGGCTTCGGTTAGGTTCATAACACCACATAGTGATGGAACTATACAGTAAAAACAGCCCACCAGCTGGGGCTAATTAATTACAGCGGTTCTGTGTCGTACAATGCCAGTATATACTGTACTTGAAGAAAATTAGAACGTAGTTAAAACTGAGATCAACGAACATACATAAAAGAATGTTTTCTTATGTAATATTTTACAAATAATCACGCAAAGTAGAGAAAGAAAGAAGATTGCTGACTTGATAAGTTGCCCAAGATTTTGAATAAATACATGTAGGTCGTACAAGTCATGTCACCTCTGCACGCACCGAAAGAACTACAATGCTGCACGTGTTAGGATAATTTAAGCAAATAAAGAATGTGATACTGGAAATGTAGATATTAGTGAACCTTTACTGGGACAGAAAACCGACTACAACGGCATGCCTTTGCGGTTGAATGCACATGAGATAAAAAATTGGAACCAGTCGCATTGAACAACGTCGTAATCTATATTTCAAAACCGCTGAAGTTTCCACTTGTCAACTGTAAGCTTGAAAATTTGTTTTTCGTTTTTTCGGCTGCTTGTATAAAAATAAATGGTAATTTTTAGTAAACAGTTATGTTGTTACAATCTCCTGCGTGATATGCTTGGATGATAAAACAAAGTACAATTGTTATTAAAAGAATTCTTTTCAAAACAGTTATTTTATACAAATGCTTTCACCAAATCATTGCGCGATCACGATTTACGTAGAAAGAACTTCCTTTTCCAAAATCCTGGTCGTGTAAAAAATTTTCGTGTGAAATTTTATCGGCTTTAAATAATGCAAAAGTGAAAAAGGCCTCTTTCCCCAATTCCAGATTTTGACATGAGCAGCTATTTAACATTCTCATATAACAAATGTTTTTTTTTTTCCAAATATAAACACAACCTCTGCAATTGATGAAGCAGAATGCAGCGTTCTGTATAAAACAAATCTTATACTAAAATAGAACGAGTCCAGTAAGCGATTTAAGCTAATCCCACTGAACAACGATACTAAACTCACGAATGCAAGTCTATGGTAATGTCTCTGGGAACCATATCGTTAACTAAACGCCCATATGTGCTGGAATATCATAGCGGCAAAGTAAATCTGCATCCAAAAATAGTTTCGAGAAAGCACGACTTGGCTGAATTTAATAGTGAACATAAAATTCCCCGAAAACAATGTTTTAAAAATAACATCAGTTAATCAAATTGTGTTAACAACTGTTTAATCGTGCAGACTACAACGCTTTTGGAAGCCCAAAATCCCACACTTTTTGTATTTACTGTATAATACAAGTCCGCAAGATCCCAAAAAGTAAAAAGCGAAATGACTTTGCAGAAATACAAGTTATTTTTGCCCGGTTAGCTACTTTATACAGATGATCCATGATGAATTGTTTAGATACCATTGTTTTATGTGCTAATTTTGAAATAATCTTTAACGTTTATCTTTCCCAAAAAGGAATTTTGCTATAGGAAAAAAAGTGCAAATAGTAAAACCGTATTAGAACAACATAAGTAGCGCATAGATTTAGCGGTTAATCGCACAAATTTAATAGCTCGGGATAGAAGGGAGTAGATAACGATTTATGAAATAGCAATCAATGAGTTAGAGATGAATTAATACCGCATATCTCTTTACCCATATGGGTACACTACTAATATTCAGTTCAGTGTGCAGTTTAATAATTAATTTACAATACATAAAGCGAAGTGTGGAGTTCTTCGACTCATTTGTAATACTTCACCTTATGAATCTCAAATTGCACTTTAGGGTGAGAGACGTAATATAAAATCTGTCTTAAAAGCGTCTATTCGCTACCTCAACATGACCTAGCCCTAGCGTGTATAGAAATGACGTAATTTCAATCTAGAAAGGGTAAATTAAAGACCCATTTCCGAAGAGTTGGGTAATGGCCAATATAGAATGAAACATAACTGACCATTATCACCAGTCATTACGTGTTAACTTGTTGATATAGACTAATGAATTGTCATAACAGCAGCACGTATGCTATAAGTTGTCATTAAGCGGCTATTGAAGGAGTGATAAAGAAACGATGATTAATTACTCAACGTGTACTTCAAAATTTACAGGACATAATAATAGCTTATGATAGGTAGGAAAGAACAAAATGCACTCGACGTAACATTATATGCGCACTTGGTCACTGATTATACCGACAGAAAGAGATATTAGCAGTTGGAAACAGGGCTACGTATATAATCTATTGAAGGGGTATGAATTTTTGGTTGATTTTTTTGATGGCACAGCGGGGTCATATCATGTCTAACAGGTAAACGCGTGTAAATGGCGCCTGGTTGAAAAATGTTTAAGAAGCTGTAACACAGACAGAGTTTGATTAGGCTATTCGGGCTTCTTATAACAACATAGCACCGTACTTTGAGTTTTTAACCGAGTTAGTTCGAGATTTCCATAAAATGCGCACGGGTTAATTAAACATTAATCATGGTCAGATGGGCCGTTACTTAGACTTAATCAGGCAATAGCAAGTAAATAGCACAGTTATAGAAGCGTTTATTTCCATACAGCCAACTTGTGAGTTTTCCTTCAACGGCAGGCTGATTGCCGCTATAGTAAAACTGACCAAATCGCTTTAGGAAACTGCCCTTTGTCGCTATATGCAAATTTATACACGCTTTGACGTAAATATAGTTTTAGTATAACGTACCCTAATCATTTCTGGTTATCAAAACGCGATTTGTATGTACCAGTGACAAGCTTTAAGGCCAAATATGACTACGATAACGCTTCTTTTGGCGAGAAGCCTGATGTTCCTTTTAATAATTAGTTATGGAAGAGGACAATTCAACCCAAGTAAGTAGATTGATTGATTCAATACATTTACGTAAAAATAATCATTAAACCCGAAGCTTAACGATTATTATTGACGGTCATTAACCAGCACGAACCAAGCATTGCGACATAGTTTGGTACAAGCGGAAACCGTGTGAAAGGGGAAGAAATTTAAAAGCGGATCTTTGTGCGGAACAGGGTTGTTGCTACCGAGCGGATACTCGTTTTTTTAATGTTCCTGTATGCTATGAAAGCAATGGTGAGCACACGTATTAATTTCATTTTAAATTGAAAGCTAGAATAAATTGGGTATGTCTTCAACCTGGTGCAAGCAGTGTATATAGATTACATGGACTGATAAGGTATACAGTAGGATTTTTGCTGTAAAACGCTTAGATTTTTAATGTATATATATTTCTACTCTTAAGCTCCGAAACCGATTCGTGGTATTCCCCTGTCCACAACGCCATCAGCAGGCAACCCAATCGCGTCTGCATCGAGATCACAAACATACGAACGTCTGGGGCCGTTCAGGTTTCTAAGGGTGTGCGGCAGTACTACACCTTGTGGTGGTCGACGCACTACAGAGTAAGAGACATGGTGAATGTTGGCCTAAATTTTATTTTGAGGCCCAAAAGCAATTAAAAAGTATTTATAAAACACAACCGCACGACGCGTAAATGCAAAGAAAAAACTCCCGTTTGATAACTTAAACCGACCTCTAGTACAAAATGACTTATAATTCTTGATACACGTTTTTGTTGGTAATTCAGGGAGCAATGCAGAAGATTTCGATGCTGCTGGGACGACAATTATTCTAGACCAATACAGCACAGATGCTTCAGCGTGCGTTGGCATTGGTTAAACTTTCCGGGTATTCACATTGTCTCTATAGTCCATATTCTATATACCAGTTTTGTTGCCACAATACAGTACATCAACAATTTCTTCGAGTTTGTTAAAATTTAGAAACGTATTATCGTGAATCAAGCCACGGTGTTAGTCCAAGCTTTGCTTTCTTTAACAAAGTTAGCAGACGGACTACATGCATGTAGCGATTTCCCAGCCATTCAAGCAATTCCCACGTTGTTATTAAAAACTTATACCCCTTGTAATAAATTACAATTAAAAAGTAGGTTATGAGTTAAATGAGGCATCTCGGTGTCACGATTAACAAAATGTGATTACATCATACAACATAATGGGTGCCCACGCTCTTTTACTTATAAGGTTGTTCGTGAAGGACGTGTTGGTGTAACATAACATGGAGTTAAAATTGACCCGACTTCTTAATGAACCAATATAGAAACAGCTGTTTGAAACTTATCCTTTAATAATGTTAAAGGGTGATATTCTCGAAATAAGACAATAATAAATTATTTTGCTTTCCGCGAATTTGTTCTAATTTCTACAACAAACAAGCAAGAAAACGTGGGCAGAATAATCTTATTCGGTTTACTAGAGTTACCGGAATTTCATGTTATCCAAATTTAGTGTCGTGGAATAGTGCGAAATGATGATGTAATAAATATATATAAAATACTTATTTTTCGATATTTTCACGCAGATAAAAATGCCAAGTGGTCACAATGGTCTACTTGGGGCGCATGCGCAGGAGTACCTTGCGGGACCGGAGTTCAAACTAGGACAAGAATATGTAGCAACTACATTAAAAAGTAAGCTACTTCCTAGGCCTAATGCAGTAAGTATAATGAAAAACTAAAATTATATTATTCCTACGCGAAAAGTGTAGCAAAATTTATCAAACAAACATTTGGTAAGTTAATACAATGACAATTCTAAGCCGATGCCGTGGACCCAGCACACAGCAGCAGCAGTGCATGGTGCCATGTCCAGGTGCATTTTGGAGCGCTTGGGTACCTGCAGGGCCGTGCGTAAGTCCGGATCCGCTGTGCCTAGCAGGTAAAATGCGCGAAAGAAGATTTTGTCTCGGTCCGAACAACCAAAGGATTGACAGCAGCAACTGTCCCGGAGGACAAGGGAACACAGAACAGGTTGGAAAACTTGAAATAAATTAAGATATTGATTATCGCCTTGTCAATATTAATTCATAAGCTAGCATAATTGCGTTTTTGGTAGTATTAGTATTTGGTGGTAAGTATTTCGACATGACTAGCATTTCTGACGACAGATTTCTGACAGCAATTCTTGACTTATAAGTTTAAGCCAGCATTTATTAACTTTCACTGTTCACTAACCCTTATTCATTTTTTCCATAGGAAGCGCAATGCAGGGAGCATCTCTGTCCATCCTTTACCGAATATCAATTCGGTCCCTGTTCGCCAAGCTGCGGAGACGCCGGATTTCGAACCGGAGTACGAACATGTACAAGTTTGGTGCTCAATTTGCCAGTAACGTGTACGCAAACTGTTGAACAATGCACCGTAAACTCTTGCCGTAAGTATATGTCATTTCCTAATTGAGTCTTGCAGCTGCTCGACCAAGTTTTAGAAATTTTGGATGTATACGGTGTTACTGCTATTACACGGTTCAGAATATACACGGAACACTATTACGGTAGCAATAAGTTTCTTTTCGAAACGATTTTAATTTGCAATTGCAGCGAAACAGCCCGAATGGTCAAACTGGAGTAGCTGGGGATCATGCATCGGAATGACATGTACAAGCGGAGTTCAAACAAGAACAAGAATGTGTAATAACATGAAATACGGAAGGTTAGTAACCAAACATTTATTTCAATGCAGCGTATGTGTTGTCAGAGCACTAACAAATTATTAAAATCATAAATATTCTTTTAAAAAAGAACATGCAGTTGCAATATCTTTCGTGCAATTTTGTAAATGCTTAGGAAATAGGCTAATTAATAAATAATTAAAATGCTTATCGTTATAAACAGTAAAAAAGTCCATAAAGGCATTTTCGCTATTACCGTAATACCTAAACACACAGGTGTTGACCGGTTATGACTTTAAACTATGTCGATCGGAAATAACTATAGTGTAATAATAAGTATTCACTGTGACTCGATATTTATATAATACAGTTGCCAGGGAGATTCCAGTCAGCAACAGGACTGCACGGTGACCTGTCCAGGAGCTAATTGGAGCAACTGGATGCCGCAAGGTACATGCGTAAGTCCAGAGCCGGCCTGTCTAGTCGGAACAGTCCGCGAGCGAAGATATTGCCTGAATTCAAACAACCAAATAGTTGACAGCACTTACTGCCAAGGAGGAAATGCTAACACAGAGCGAGTAAGCAGACCTCAAATTTCAATTTTATACCGACAACACAAATGAGTATAGGCCCATAGGCTACAGTTAAAAACGGTTCCATACAGCCAACTCTAACGTTATATTTTTAGGACGCGCAATGTAACGAACACCTATGTCCGGGCTTCACTAATTTTATCCCTGGCACTTGTTCTGCGACTTGCGGTGACGGAGCGACGCGGACTTTATCAAGAACTTGCATTAGCAATGCCCCCAGTCTACCATCAGAGTGCTTAAGCAGAAAGGAACCGTGTGTTTTAAGTCCATGTCGTAAGTGATTGAAGTACTTTAAAGTTTCGGCAATTTGCTGCTTAATATAATCAAATTAAGCCTCAAAACAAAATTTACGCAGACTGGTTAAAATTCTAGATTATTACAATAGGCTATGTCATAAGAAACCCTACCAACAACTAAGTTAAATTCATATCATTACAGCGAATAAAAATTCAAGCACAAATTATATGCAATTAGTTATAACACGTTAATCTTACCCTACTACGTCCATATACATAGCTGCAACCCACTCCACATAAGCTTTTCGAGCCTTTCTCAAAGACGAATAACGATAAAATTGAAGACAATTTACATAATGTTTCACTCGACGATGTTGGGTTCATTTCACGATACACCCTAAAACTGCTTTGCAACTCGAAAGCTTTTTAATTAAACATTTCGCAACACTTGACAAGATAAACTTTGCGAAACAGTGTTTTCTCGCGACTTCAAAAGCATCACACTGACACAAAACCAGCACACTTCTCTAACATTCTAGACTCTAGAGTAGACCAAAATAGTGAGCAAAGAACTGAACTTTTAATTCACAGGCAAAACGCGGGAAAACAACCAATTTATGACGTCATAATCTAACCCAAATAACTTTTCAGTACAGTAGTTTTAAACTGCGTTTTCGAAAACTTGAGATTAGGAAACTATGATTAGAAAAAGTTAAACAAATATTCAAAGATCGTCTTTTCATAATTTTCAGCCGTAATGTTGTTTGATATCATGTTGCTCGTGGACTCGTCAAACTCAGTCGGCCCTACTCAGTTTAATCTCGCTATAGAATGGCTGGCCACCCTGTCAAGAAGTATTCCCGTTTCAAATGGAGTGGCCCAAGTTGGTATGGTACGTGCATTTCTATCACGTGGATAACCAATTAGTGGATTAGTTCGGAATTAGGGTAAAAACTGTCGACGTTTTTAGATACGTTACGCTACAGTTCCACGGTCGCAATTCTTACTTGGTCAGCATTCAACCAATGACCAAGTGGACAACGCAATTCGATCCGTTCAGGTAGTTACTACGGCGCATTTTGATAAAAATCACTGAAGTTAAACTTATTTTATCTTTTAACTAAACTTACACAGTTTAAAACACGCAAGATTTTTCTGCTAGTACACTGGCGGAGGAGGTGACGTAACGGCTGCAGTTGTCAAGGCAACTACACAAGATTTTACCGTTCCCGCCAACCGATACCCATTGGCAAGAAGAATAGCCATCCTTGTACACCAGGGCGATATCCTTAACGTAGCGTAAGTGTTTTGTCAAAATGCATGTACAGGAAAGTCATATCTACCAGTGCAATAGACCTAAGTCTGGTCACAACTCAAAAGAAAATGATTTTTTCCATCGCAAATAGGTCATTTGTTGTAAAAGAAGTTGTTGAGTTTGCGAAAAGAATATGTAAAAATTTAATTGTACTTATTGGTTGTTTAATTGAAGTTAAACTTATGTTCATAGATAAATTTAGGTTTGATGTTTGGTACTTTACAGTAGTGTAACTGTAAAGCTAAAGGTTAACCAGAAACGGACAAAAATATCGCCAAACTTATTATTGTTTATTGGATAAAATTGTGACTACCAATTTAAAAACGTATTATCGTGATCTGCGTTTCCATCAAAGTATACGAAGCTTGCCTTACGGGCGAATTGTACGAAGTACCAGCTTCAATTATGAAACGACTAACAGCGCAGAAATTATCCTAATTCGTTTCCACGAATACCAATTCAATGTGACTCCTTGTTGCAGACCATTTCTAGCAGCGGCAGTTGCAGCACAAAACTCAGGGATAGAATTTTTCTCCATCAGCGTTCAACCACAAGGCAACGTGTTGTCCCTGCTTTCCAGTGTTGGTTTTGTCTTATCAAGTAGCTCATTTGAGCAGTTACCGCTTCTGACGACGCCTCTTGTGCAGGCAATATTTTCAAGTCCGTCAGGTGGGTTTGCCGTTTAACATGATGTCACCAAACGACATCAAAAACAAAGGAAAACTACACAAACTGCTGTGGTGGGACTGTACTATAAGCTACTGCGTACTACCTTTGTTACCGAGAGATGATTTTCTTCATTTTACAGGTTGATTATTACTGAAATTTGCGAGAAAAATGGAGCAGTCTACGCTGTAACCTACGTCTCAGAGACGCGTATGAAGTAGATGGAAGTCGTGATGAGTGTAGCCACCCAAATAGAAGATGGTGGCTAATAACAACAGGCTCATTTCATGCTCAGTTACATTTGCTTTCTTCAAATAGCAAAGTTAAAGCCACAAAGGACCGTCGATGACGTTGTGAACGATCATATTTAATCCATTTTAAAAACCAAGACTTTGCTTGAATAAATTTTTTAAACAAAAAGTATGCATTTTATATACGCACATTAAAAAAAAAACTGCAATCGAATGAGGACCTTACGGTAACACCAAAGTTGAAAACCCAGTACTAAGGTTATTTTATTAGAGTCGTAACAATAGCCGTGGCGGCTAATTATTAAAATATTTTCCATCGAAGTAAAATATTGCATACGTCATAAAGTAGAAGGCACCAGAACAATCAATCCCAATCTTGAACAAATTCTTCTTCTTCGTCTTCCGCTAGTGGGCGCTGAAAATTATCTAAGAGTTCTCGCATTGCGTTCATCAAAGTCTGAACATTGCCGCGCATTTGACCGGCATCGGCGCGGTCCAAATACTCCGGGGCGCCATCGAATGGCTCCTCGGGGTTGAATCCTGGTAGAAGGGAATGGAAGAAGAGGCTAACTGGGTGCCTAGAACGACCGTGGCTGGACCTGAAATAACAGTATGGGTGAAGTATGGTATCTAACGCTTTATTGACAGTGTTGTAATGACTCGAATCATTGACTTTAAGTCCATTTTCCATTGACTTGAAGTACGTTAACATGGTTCATAATAACAGACAGACATTTAATTTAAGAATAGGATACCTTCGTTAGAAATTAAGCTTAACTGAAACTAATTGTGAATTGGGTATCTTTAAGTGCAACAGGAATCATACAAAAACGTCAGTGTAAGATCAATTTGAAAAAGTCATATACAAACTAGAGATAAAACAGTTTCGAACCTGGCAGGCCGTTGATACGAGATGACTGTATCCTGTGGTGGAAGTGGATCGTGACTTAGCATGGTCCCGGTACGAATGTCCTGATTAAAAACCGATGTTTAGAATAAAAACTGAAGTTACACAATTTCTATTAAGCTTCGCATTCTGTACACGGCATGATATAATTTTTTGCTCGAGTGCGCGTGATAATGGTAACATTCCAGCGTGAAAAGAAGAAATAAAAACAAAAAGTGCCTTCCTTGGAAAAGGCAATTCGTGCTCAGACACACAAATAACATCATTAAATTCAATTCATGCAAAAATGTTTCTCATTCCCAGGATGAAAATTTTCACTCGATACAAAAACAAAGTAAAAGTGTCAATTTTCTTTCCGGATGATGTGCAAGTATCCCACTATCTAAGTTACTTGTGACATACCCTGCTTAACAATTATTATCATATTTGATACTCACTAGTGGCAGTAGGGAGCTAACTTCAGGGAGTTCCGATATAAGGGCATGACGATAGATATTCATAGGCGGTTTTTGATATCTTGTCTTTCGCCTAATACAGTGCAGAATAAAATTTTGGTTTTAAGTTAAAAAACGTGGGCAAAATGCAAACTGTGTAATTATGTTTTCGCTGTTTAGTCTTTTACCAATATGTAATACTAACGTGATGCAATGGAAGTTCAAACACTGGCAACAGCATTATTAGCAGTGCTACATGAAACCTACTTTTGGGCGCATTCATCAACAAAACGATCTTTCTTTTCCACTCGAGAAATCACTGCATTTACGTTGGACTCAAGCCAAGCAAGGATCTCAGGGTCTTTCCAAAGCGAGTGATTTCGGCAAACAAACATGTGACAAAGTAGCTCTAACCCTTGAGGACGACTAACATAAAACAAACATGATTTTAGACTATCTATTGGAGTTATTTGGTTGTTTTATGTGATGTTAATGTTGTGAAACATTTGTCTCAAAAATCAACCTTGTACAAAACACAAACCTTTCCTTGGTCTTTGAAGCGAAAACGGCGCAAGCGGCAACTTTAGGATCTGGTTGAACTGAACATTTTTCCAGCATTAGCGCAAGAACCTGATGCGTGGGAACGAAAACAAGTTTTTTTAATACACATCACGTTCGCGTAATTTCTATGAATACTTTGTGAAGTTTATACCGGGCAGAGTTTTACTTACAGACGGAAACATAATCAGGGCATTCTGCAAGGCTTTGTCCGCTTTTTCTTTATCCGAAGATTTTTCCAGCAATGACAATTGGAAATGTGCCAAGGCAAGGGAATAGGCCCAGTTTGGCAACTGCGTTAAATTCCTGCTCACCTAAATGATTCACATTGTGGAAGTAATTTCAAAATTAAACATCATCATGCAACGTATCGATTTTTATCAAATAGTTTCAGCCACCTTGGACTCTATAAAGAAGAAAAGTAACCATTAGGTTTTTAAAGATATTTAATATTTGTTTATGGCGTCAACTTACCCCCCACTCGGAAGCAAACTTTATAAGATACTCGTACTCAGCGGCCCTCAGTGCAAAGTGGTCAAGTTCAAGTATGCTACCAAGCGGATCTTCTTCAGGATCCAAACTGAATGACAACAAAATGAACTCCTACAGTACTGTATCTTGGTAAGAACCGACAAACTAACTATAATGCTTTTTACACTCTGACTCTGTGTATGCACCGATTGTACAGGATTGAGTCACGAATTCGGAGCTACAGTACAGTGACACATATAGTTGTGCACATGCCACAGTAGAAAGCACATTAATAAGAAAGCACCGTCATTACAATACCATGCATTCATTTGCACGGTTCTATGCATTCCAAGTTCCAGTAGTAAAACATACTATTACAAAGCAGAGGAATTTATGATACCTGAGCAAAACTTTGCACAACTCCAACGCTGTTCGATTACATCCTCGTTGAGACACAAAATTCATATGTTTGTACAGTGAGAGGTATAAGCACCTGTGGAGAGAAAGAAATCTTTTTTAAAACACGATTTTAACTTTAATCAAATTGCGATATGTGTGTAGTGTTCCTTACCATCAATAAAGAAATACGAGAAGAAAAATAACCTATCGGAAGCAAAGGTGATAGACATGCAACAAAGAATGTGTTATTGTGCTTAAGTGCTTAGCTTACCTGTTCTCCTGATACTTATACGGAAGCCTACACATCCCTGTTGTCAGGTTAAAGCAAGAATGGAAGGACCTCTCAAGGCAATAGAGCGATCTTTCTAATTGGTCAAAAACCAACTATTTTATTTAAAGTAACATAACAACAAGGTTTAAAAAGAATATAACACAGCACTTTGACATATCTTACAAATCATCGCTTGTAAGCAGTGCACCACACCACATTGACTTAAATGTATACAGACGTTCAGTAGGATATAGGTTATTGAGCTTGACAAAGCACTCAAAGTTAGTATAAAGTTATCTAAATTTTCACCAGAATGCAACAAAAATTTCTAACCTATCAACTCTCGTGCCATCCTGATGTCTTCATGAACCTTATAAACATCACTGAATGTGAGAAGTGCATCTACATGGTAGGAATGCTTCTCTATTATTACCTAACAGATCATAAAATAGTTTAAGCATGGATAATAATTTTGTTAGAAGTGAACACTTACTTACAGCGAGACTTGCCGGTATTTTACATTTAAAAACTCACAGCTATGTTTCTGTGGTCAGACGAATCGACTGCATCAAGGAATTTGAACTGGATGTCCTGGTAGTCTTTGCTGTGTTCAAATTTAAAAACTTGGCAACTGAAAAATATTAAATGTGGAAGGGAAAGTTCAGTTTCAATCCATAAATTTGTTTGAAAAATTTTTTTTTATGTCTTAATAACAATCACTCCTTGCATAAACCAATACACAAATAGATGCAGGACACTGCATTCAACAAGATAAAATGCATCTTATACAGATCGGGGAATGATTATGGCTATACAAAACCATGTTAGCGGTAAACAGACGAAAATTGCATGCAATCCACAAAGAAAACTTTCTGAACAACATCACACATCAGAGCTGGTAATTTACCCATTTTTAGTTTCCAGAGATTTCATGCTGATACCGGTTCTTCCCAGTTTAGCCCAGTTATTTTGAGGCTGAGTCAGCCACATGCCCCTTGACTGGCTGCCCTGATTTCTTCTTCTGTATGATGAGTCACCCATTAACGCCCTTGTTCCAAAAATCTTCCTCAATTCATTATCAGGGTTTAAATGTCTACAAAAATGCAGTGAAATTATAGAAATTTTGAGAACCTTACCAAGTAGCTGAAACTAATTCATACAGTGCAAAATTGTCCTACAAATTATACAGGTCTTCGTAGCATGAAACATGACATGATAACACTGTTTACCAACCTATGCTCGACGGTTAAAACAGACTTCTGAAACTTAAAGGACATTAAATTGTCTTGTCTTTGGTGAGATGTAGAAGGTGCAACTTGGCCATTGCTTTCAATTTCTTCAAGTACTTTATCCAAGTCCTCTGTTGGCTGCCGTGATAAAAGCATCAACACCAAAATGTATTTTGCATAAGAAGCGATCGCAACAGAATAAAATCAGCAAAGACAGACACAGAAACTTTTTCAGTTAAAATAGACCAAGAAGTAAATGTAATTAGAAAGCCAAGGAACAAAAAGTGATTTTTCAGGTTAAGGTAAAACTTCGTTGTAATGTCATCGTTGAGATTTATGAAATCCCATGTCAAAAAACAGGTTCACGTTGTATCAGGGTGATTGAAAAAAAATTATCACTTGTGCTAAGTGCTGGGATTTATGATTTACTCGCAAAATGAAAAGAAGAACCCAAACAATAGCACACATATTTATTATATATATACATCAACATAACTTGTGCGCGATAACTTTGCGCTCATGTTCCAAGAAAAAAATTCTTCACTTTATAAAGGTTTCAAACAGCTGGACTATAGGTTCACATTTGTTGAGAAGGTGACGTGGGGTCCTAGTGGCATAAAATAGGCCCAAAGTCCCTGTATCACAGTGCTACCATTCTCTTTAACTTTAGCTCAATCTATTTGGGGTCAATTGTGGGGACCTTGGTACAGTGGAGGTTAGACCGCCTGTAACCTGCCTGGTTTGTAAAAATGCGAACGATGTTCCATTTCCAGTTGTGCTATGTGGTAATAGCAGGAAAAAAATTACAGCAAGAACACTCTTGATTAAGTTGATACTAACCACAACATTTTTGCAATGTATTTAAACGCTTTTATGTACCGTCATGGTTGTTGCTTTCTTTTTCTTCTTTTTCCGATTTTTTTTCTTTTTATTTACGGCAGTGTCCTGTTTCACAACATCAGTCGCTATTTGTTCATCACTCTTTTCATCGGAGTCGTCGAGCTGTCAATAATTTTCGTTCATAAATACACGTTGATATCATATGTATAAACTTTTACACAAGACAACCAGCAAATGCTTAACACTTGCAAATCCAGTTCAAGGTTAAACCGTCATGGCTCGTGATGCAAATTAAACAACAGGCTCAACAGCTACAACAAGATAAGCCAATTTATAAAATTCACCAGTGCAAATTTGTTCACGACATGATTCACAGTCTCCTCTTCATCACTCTCACTTTCTTCCTGATCCACAGGAGGTAGAGCCATGACATTTCCGCGACCCTGAAGTCTCCGAAGAGCACGTGATGACATTGTGTGCAAGTTATTAAATCAATTTAATTTTTCGATACTAGAGTTTTGCTAACGAAAAGTAAACATGCTTATAAAAATGTAGAACGTCTTGATATGCCAATTATAAACAAACCTTTTTGCACAATACAATATTACAATCAATCACAAAATTACTTAAATATTGTCAATTCATCATCATTATTGGCAGTAGTAACCACTGGTGATTTTCACATTAAATTAATCTCAATTTTCAGCATTATTTTGCATAGAATGTGAGTGAGATATGGACATGTGTAGACTATGAAGATTTTTCTGCCGTCGAAGCCAATGAATCATCTTCATTCTTTTTTGTTCTGGATTTAAATCTTTCAATTAGGGATAAAAATTTCTTCTTAACAGGACTGACTTCATTAGGAGATAGTTTATGAAATCTTCGAGTCGCAAGGTTGTGAAATGAGCCAAATGAAATTGCGAGAACTGTACAAACCAAGCAGATCACGTTGTACGGCATTGAGAAGTCTGGTACAGGAATATTGACAAGAATAGCTTCACTGTAAATGTGTTGGACAGAGCCATGAAGCTCTTTACTTATGTTTAAATCATTTGTTTTAGTCGTTATCACAGCAGGACTAATGTAAAACCCATGGTTAGCATCAGGAGGATGCTCAATCCATGTCATGAATCCTTTCGTAAAGTGAAAGCTAAGTTCTGTTATTGAATCAGAAGGTAATCTCACAATAAGCTCCATAATGTTTGGAGATTCTCGGATTTTTCCTGGTGTATAAGATATCCATGCAGGACTGATGATGTCATTCTGTCTTGAGACAACTTTTAACGTATGGACTTGGGTATGTAGGAACCAAGGTACAACTTGGAAAAATATGATAGGAATTTCACGGTTATTATGATTTACGATCGAACATACAAATCCACCTTCTAGGCCAATACCCGTTAGGTAACAGTGATTCGTTACACCATGGTTGAGCTTAGTGGTAACACCAGGTGTTTTTAATCCCTTTACTTGAACGTTGCTGTCACTTTTTAATCTGTGTAAATTTAAAACAGAAAACCCACCAACAGATTCAGTAAGTGCAGGAGAAATAGTAGCACCCTCAATTACTCTGACCATTAAAACACTTCTTGATGACAGAGGACAAGCTGGTTTCACTCTTTTTTTAAAAAGAGACAGCAAACTAAAATTGGGCATCAAATTCAGCGTACGTAGATCGTAGACAACAGAAATGTGTTGCTCAAGCTTGACATGCCTCCTCTCGCAAGAGCCACCCTCACTACAATCGTGAAGAAAGTGCAAACCAATTGAGAGGAATTTGCTATGATGAAGTTGGCTTGGGTTGAGCAATGCACCAGGTCCAGCTTTAGAACCACACGGCAGTAATTTCATCCATGGAGTGAGGTTTTCTGTGCACAAATTTTCACGGGATAACGTACCGTATCTTAGGAATGTGTTGTCAGTCTCACCACCTTCTACAACGCCGACAGGACGAAATGAAATCTTTGGCGTAACAGTTACTGCTTTATTGATGAAGTTTAATGATGCACAAAACAGACCCGATAATGCGTTTGTAAATCCAACCCAATTTTTATCCACATCTTCTGTGTTCTTATGAAACCAAACCCACAACTGGGCCCCAGTGGGTGAAGAAGCATCGGGAAATCCCCAACGCTTGTATCTCCATAGGCCTTGGGTCATTGTAAAATGTAGTTCTGCAATATTATATTTCTGTATGAGCTGTCCAAGGGAACGGGGAAATAATTTGTAATGTCTTGGTGCAAACCAATGCTCATAGTTCCAGGTGGTGGTGAAATTAAAAAATCCGTACACAAGTTCAGGATCGATCATGTCCAATTTTAAGGATTCTTCATAATTCTCATTTCCATTGCAGGTGCAAAACATAGCAAAATAAATCAACACAAATAGGCCTAGCATATTTTTTTGCATTTTGTAGAGTACAGAATCACCTACAACTTTCTAATGTATACAAAAATATAGACTTGCAAATGTTCAACATTTTAATAACCTGGGACAAATCATAGCCTAGCCTCAGCATCTCCCAAACTTTCTGCTGAGAAATAGCCTGGTGACTGGACAACTTAGAGTAGTTTATTTTATACAGTATTCAATCAATCAGTTTATTTTTCGAAAATTCGGAGGAACAAATAAAATCAAGGCGGTTGTTTGTAGCATGTGCTTATGAACGGGAAAAAAGTGACCAAATCGAAAAGCCTTAAAACTTCCTCAAAAATAATTAATGTAGGCTGTTAACACTAGAAGGACGGGGCGCGTCAATTGACGCATTTTCAACCTAAGTGCATCTATAAATTTTAAGTGGTGCATCGCAAAACCGTGATATTTCCTGACTTTTCCTACATTAGTGTTAGGTAACTAACCCATGAATATGAAGTTTTTATTTTACCGGTAGAGATAATTAACGTGGTCACTACCTAGAAGGACGGGGTGCGTCAATTGACGCATTGTTACTTCACAGTACAAAAACCAGTTCTCGCGATAGAGAGCATCGTTTTCTTTCTGCTGATAATTACAGGTTTATCGAATTAGGTCACAGCTGCCAACACAGAGGTGTGACAAACGTGTCGACAAACTATGCAAGTCGACTTTTCCGCAAAACAGAGTAGTTTCGTCACAAGCGCAGCCTAATTTCGGAATTTTTGAAGTTTATCGAAGCGTAAGTGTAGTAAGGGTGGGATGCACCAAACCCGATCAAGTACAGATTACTTTTGATCCGCGATTAACTACTGTTGATCTTTACTAACGGTATGCACCAGCGACGATCAGAGATAATCCAGGATTAAAATAAGGCATTTAATCCTTGAATTTAATCCTACTGACGAGGAGGTTTAAGTCTAGATCAATGTGAATAATTGATGAAAAGCAAGTTTATGGAAGTATTGGAGAGTGCTATAGGTTGTGTATTGGAAGTGCTACTAGCCTTTGAGCCAATATTATATGCAATGGCAGTAATACAGTACTACAGAAGGGTAGGCCTATCAACCGTTGAACTTATATGGCAGGTAGCAGAGGCTTGCGTTGCTTTATTTCATTATATTATTAATTGCAACCTACATAGCAGAGAGATTAAGCGTTAGCTAGATTTTTTATGGAATACAAATAAAACTATGAGACCAAGCATCGGTTAACCTTTGTTAACATAGATTAGTTACCTTACCTTATGTTACCTTGTTTATTGTGTCATTTTCTGTCAGATTTAGCAATAAAACGTTGCAAATATTACAATGGATTGTATTGAATTTATTGAGCATTTTATTGAGACACCACCGAGAAGAAACATAAAAGACAGACTAAACCCAATTGAAAATTTTACAGAAGAGCAATTTCGCGAACGTTTTCGCTTTAGAAAGGATTCATTTCTTCAACTTTTGGGGATGATTTCCTCTGATTTAGAGCATGGCACAAATCGTAATCACTGCATACCACCAATTCTTCAACTTGTCACTACTTTACGGTTTTATGCCGCAGGACATTTTCAGCGGACAGATGGTGACTTAATCGGCATTGACCAATCCAGTGCTTGCCGGGTTATCCAGTTTTAGCCCGCTCTCTGCGTATAACCGCAGCTCTTTTCTTAGTGCGAGCTTTATAATTTTTCCAGAGCAATTGCAGTTGTTCAACTGATCGGAAACAATAACTTGATGCTGAATTGAATTCTGCACAGAGTTCCTTCCAAGCAGTGGACTTGGATTCCAAAGATTTACCATCAGTTTTTTTGCATTCAATTACACTAATGTAATTAGGCTTATTCATTAAGTCAATAAAAATGTTTTTTTCCGTAACTGTAAAATTTACTCTCCTTCCCATAATGAAAATTACACCACCTGAACCGCACAAAACTTTTCAAAATTAAGTCTAGGTTTATACACAAACATAACAGTATTATAAATTCAGCAACACAATGTATAGAACTGTAGAACCATTCAGAACTTTCTTCCGTTCAAATTTACCTGTACGTGTACAATTTAAACAGTCTATCGGCAGCCTAGCCTAGTTACAATTTTAAAATATTACGAACTTTATGGTAGCCTATCTATAATACCAAAGCCTGAGCTTGCCTGATATATCCCTGATAGCCTAGGCCCTAGGGCAGGCATGCACAACATACGGCCCGCGGGCCGCATGCGGCCCGCGAAACCTTTTCGTGCGGCCCACGAGATATTCCGTGATTTCGCTCATTCAGGTATTTTCTCCACGGTTACAGTTACATAATCAACAAATCCGATGCTTTACCGCCGATAAGCGTTAAAAACAACTACATCACATACGGTCACATTATATAAAGTAGGCTACACGTTAGTTACAACAATGTTAGCACGCGGCCCGCGAAAAATTTTTTTCCCTAAAACGGCCCGTGTACTGTTTTGAGTTGTGCATGCCTGCCCTAGGGCAACATCTGGGTTAGGATCTCATAAACAAATAGACACCCAGGCTAATGATGCCTAATGCCAATCAACAAACTAATGATGTCCATTGCTTATAAATCTGTCAGTAAGTTCTTGGCCTATCTATCTCTGTATTAACTTATGCTGTGATTGCTGTCTTCAACAATGGGATGTCATGCAGTCTGCATATAATCTCGGTTCCAAATCATTAGGCTTTTGACGTTGATCAAGATCATGCGTCGATCACATGATCTTGACCAGATCGGACTTGGTGCATGACAATTAAGGATCCACTTAAAACCTGGATCATATGATCTTGGTTTAATCCTTAATCCTTGATCAAGTTGATCTGTTGTGGTGCATCCCACCCTAAGAGTTTCTTAGTTAGATAAATTAGATGAATTAGATAAATTCGTCGGCTTGGTGGTTGCTCGTGGCGTGATAGGAGGGCGCAACTTCCCTGTGAAGAGTTTGTGGGGGAGGTCGTGGGGATATCCGATGTTTTCCCAAACCATGGCAAGAGACAGGTTTCTGGAGCTCATACGATTCCTTCGCTTCGATCTGAAGACGGAAAGGCGTAGGAATCTATTGCATGATAAATTTGCACTCGCTTCACAACTTTGGAACAGTTTTATATCAAACTGCCAAAAAGCATTCATTCCACAGTGGAAGATAACTGTGGATGAGCAACTATTGCCGTGTAAGGCACGCTGCAAGTTCATCCAATATATGGCCAATAAACCAGACAAGTTTGGTCTAAAGTTCTGGCTGGCAGTTGACGTTGAAAACAAATATTTATTCAACGGTTTTCCTTACGTTGGAAAAGATGACGCAAGGAGCCCCCACGTGAGTGTGCCCACCGACGTTGTACTGAAACTCATGGCTCCGCTTTTTCAAGGAGGTTACAACGTCACTTGCGATAATTTTTTCACCTCACTTGACCTGGCGTTGCGACTTGCGGAAAAGAAGTGCAGCCTCGTAGGGACAATGCGCCAGAACAGGAGAGAAGTCCCGGAAGAGTGCAAGAAGAAAAAGGAGTTGCGTGAAACAGAAGTGTTTAGGCACGAGTACTTGTATTTTCAATGCGATTGCTTTTGTTAATTAAAATGCACAAAGCGGACATGCGATAGAAGTAGTTTTTTCGGAGCAACAGCACAGTTTTCTCAACAAAAAACGTTATATTTGCGCCGTTTTGACCTTTTGCGTCAATTGACGCACTCCGTCCTTCTAGGTATACGAAAATTGCCGTCCTTCTAGTGTTAACAACTAGTATGGACATTATTAACTTCAAATCAATGTTAAAATGAGACACTAATGGCAGAGTACTAATGTTTTATGATTTGGTTTTGGTAGCTGTGCTAACGCTAAAAATTTTATTCTTTTATTTTATAGGACTACTATCATAATCCACGTTTTGCCTTCGATACCTTGCCACATTTGCCTGACTTATTGGTGGTAAGTATCATTGTTATTGTTTATATGTTTCGTCCATCTGTGTCAGCACAGTTTGTCGTCACGCATACTTAAGGCGAAAAATAATATGATTGAATACTTCAGGACTCAAGGCCATAGGCTATATTATTCCACAATTCCTTGAACAAGGTTTCTCAACCGGATCCACAAGCAGATGCCTCACTAGTGAGCTACAGTGTAGCAGTAGGGGAAGACGAGGCAAAGGGGTACACAAGTTTCTCACGATTTTGTGTCTGTGCTTGCAGTCTGCAGTGCAAAAAAGCGGCGCAAAGGCTACTGCACACGTAGTTAAGTAAAGTAAAAAGTGTTTTGCAATCAACAATCCACATTTTTTAATGATGAACAAGGGGCCGCTGATTTTCAGGGTCACTGTACAGGGGGGCACGAACCACGAAAGGTTGAGAACCACTGTCCTAAAACTACCTCAAAAGAACCGCATTGGCATTATTATAACATAACCATGACGGAATAATATTTTTACGTCAAAAGAAATGACATCACAAAAACACTCTTCAACGTCATAAACTTTCGTATTTTGGGAATTTCCCTCTCTAGAAGTAAAAAATACGCCTCTTTCGCATCTTCAATAAATATTTTTCCAGTAAACTGGAGTATTATTTTTAATGAAAATGACGTTAACACACTCAATTTTGGTGTGTCAAATAGTATAAACCAAGCGCATTCACGGGCGTAGGACCACAAGTTCCAATGGTAATCTTACTGGAAAGTTTGCTTTCAGTGCGTCGGATAAATGTGCCAATAAATATAATAGCCAAAATTTGCGCTACGTCAACGTAATACATCACAACATAGAATATGGTAGAATACAAAAACGGCAATGTTGTACCAGAAAACTGGCGCAGAAGCCAACTTTCTGCGCTGGAGAAATTTGGACCATTTTCATCACACAAAATCTTCAATAGAGAATGGTAAGGGGTGCATTGTGACTCGTCGTCACAAAATGTCAATCCCCGCTCCCCATTAGTAAAGATATTTTAGTCCATTGTAAATTTCCTTTACTATGTAAGCGAAATAAACTTTTACAAATTACCAGCACTTACATACCGTTTTTTTGACTCCGGCATCACTATTTGTGAACAGAAACTATAGATTACAGACCCATTGGCATATATGCAAGGTGAAATGTGCAAAAGTCCACTTCCTGTTTAGAAGATTTATATGGATTAATTTCTGTTCTGGCACATCTCAACATTTCTTCAGTCCTTTCATTTTTCTTCTTGGAAATTCTAATTTGCTAAAATCTCCGTTGGGATTTTGTAGCGCCCCATGTTTTTATTCCCTGAACAGCTTTTGTTAAGTTTTTTGATACACCCGCAACACTCGTTCTAACGTTGCAGCACAAGGTGGCGAAATTTGAGAAGACAGACCTGGCTGCCTCATGTCTGCACTCTGCAGTCATAGTGTAGACTGCAGATTGATTCGCTTTTCTTGCCATCTAGGAAATAGCTTTGTTCAGTAACCGGAATGAGTCGGCTCGACCTATCTTGGCTTTTTACTGTATTTAGCCAAAAGCCTGCTGGCCAGCAAATCAACAATTATTTAAAAGTTCTGGGACCAGTGAGACGTGTGGACGTTGTTACCTAATGTCTGCATGATCTGATGATTGATGATAGCCTAGGCCTATAGGCTACTGATACACCCGGCTGGAAAGTATGGCAGTTTTCAACGAGAAATCGTGCATACAAAGATGCAAATTTTGGTGTGATGGCGTGCACTGAAGGCTCAAATCTTTGTTTATTTATTATAAATTGGCGTTCAAACAAGCATGACCTTTTATTTGTTTATTTATTATAATTCAACATGAAGATAAAACAATTTGGTTTGTGCGTTGATAAAACTCAAGTGTGCAGCTGCCACACTTTCTACAATGGCTGATACAGTGATAGTGATGGGATACCGTTTAGGTTGGTAGGGGTAATCCATTGTCCGTCAGATGCAGCATATGGTATCGTTTAGCCTATATTTCGCCATCTGTTGGACTATAGCAAACAAATACATAGTCTATTCAACTGTCAAATGTATGAATGGGTCCGACGTGAAAATGAAACGTGCTGTATGTATAGAACAGTTATAAACAACGAACGATTTTTAGAAGTATGTGCCTTTGATGGTAGCAGTTATGAGTAATGACGGCACATTGTACATGATCTTTGTATGAACACAACGTTTCTTTTTGGGTTATTAGAGAAAAGTATGGCAAAAGCATACTAAAGTGTGTAACATTAAAATTTTGTGTTAATTAAACCTATGAAACTGACTTACACTTTGGTGTAAATATCAGTGCTGCTGTAACCAGGTCATTTTTTAGGACTCGAGTCAAGTCATTTGGAAAGTTGACTCAAGTCCAGTCAAATTACTGATTGGATCAAGTCAAGTTAAAATATAATGCAAGTCAAATCAAGTCATGTCTTTGGCTATACCTTTAATCGATCGTTCGCATTGGAATCTGTCTGTAATTCAGTTGGTCAATAAATTAATAACCAAGATTTAATGTCTTGGTCAACTTAGTTCCTGAGACTCAAGTCAAGTCATTTCAAGCATTGACTCGAGTCAAGTCAAGTAATTTTAAAATGTGACTCAAGTCATTACAACACTGGTAAATATACCGGTGAAGCTAAATGCTAAGGTGCAATTTACTGATCCCAATCTTTGCAGTTGATATAACTCTTTGTTGGTACTGATAGTTGTCATAAAGACGTATACGTATGCTTCACTGGTACATATCATGTCATCTGTGACATTTCTATAAATATATATTCAGAGGTGGGCAGTACTGCAGTATTATCATATGTACCAAATTACCTTTTACAAAAAAGAGAAGTTTCGGTACTTTTAAAGTGATTACTTCAAAGTTATAAGATAGTTTAAAACTTGGTGCCATTTTTAGTGAGCACTTTTATTGCTTTATTTTTTTTGGTTTTGGTGTCTAGTTTCTTAGTTTTACTGAGCAAAAAGTAGTCTAAAAGTTATAATCTAAAAATGTCTAATAAAGTTACAAAAATTGCATGCCCACTTCCGTATATATTGGGAGTTAACATCAACTGCTAGGAATTGCCTATCTACGGGGTGGTGTTGTATTTAAAAAGCTTCATAATTAGCAGCAAATTTGTGGTACTGGATCATTTGTGGCAGTAGCGGCTAAACCACTGTGCGAGGTATATATACATATTAAAAATTCTTCCTCAGTTATACTATCAAACAGTTCTTTTTTGATTCAAAATCAGATTCTTTTTGTATTTGCCACTCGCGTTCAGCTATACACTATACCACTGTACAGTCAGACCTCGTTAATCCGGACCACTTTGTTTCGATATAAAATGTCGGCTTAGCCGGGTATCCGGACTATCAGAAAGCGAAAAGTCAATCAATATTGCAAATGCAGCACCGTGTTTAAAAAACTGTATGCACCTTACTCCAATTCAAAGTATGCATTGGACTTTAAAGAGAGAAAGTGCAACATTATTATGCGTAGATAATCGGCTATTGTTTTCGTCAACTAACTACTGTATCTAGGACAATCGTGAATCATTTTCGATTCACTGTTAATAATCCGGTTTATCGGATTTTATTGCTATTGATTTAGCACATTTGTTCCAAAACTTTTGTGTCGGAGTCGGACAGCGGGGTTTCCGGATTAAAGGGGTAAAATGCATAGGAAGAAATCCATTCCTGGCAGCTTTGTGTCGGATAACGAAAATTCCGGTTGTTCGAGGTTCGGATTAACAAGGTCTCACTGTATATGCGTTGTTGTTTCTGCCTTTTGGTTTTTCTGCATTAAAATAAACTGCAGGGTTTGCAGAGTTATCTAATATCTAGATGCATCTATATTTTATAGGAAAACTTGTACCAAGCATGATAACATATGTGTGGTTGGTCAGTGCTGGACATGCTATTTCAAATCTGTCCCAGGCATCTGCAGTCATGAAGTCAGAAAATTTAGGCTAGAGAGTTTTAAAATATCATTGCCTCAAAATTTAATGACTTTTCAAACATAACACTAACCAAAATGGAAAGCTATATCACATACAAGTGTGTAGGTCTCACAGCAAAATCAACAAAAACTGGTTAGTTTACATTACGGTGCAATACTTAACTGTTTCATTGTGACAAATTGTTAAATAGAGGAAATTCAGATGTTGCAGTCAGGACGTACCATTAATGAAATATAGAAACGTAGCTTGATTCTTTTTTGTGAGTTAATCGCGTTAGTGCGTACCAGCCTGTATACATACTAGTGCTGAATCTGTTAGTTGGGCACATGCCAATGTGTCAGTGCAGGGAAGGAGTAAAACTGTATCGTATGAATGGATGAAAAAACTGCAGACCAAACTAACATACCAGTCTTAGCTTCAGTGTTGAGATTTTAAAAAATCTGCAATTGTATAATTTTGATGGCTTAATATGAAAGGTACAATAATTGTGATACAGTATATAGTGTATATGACATAACATGCTATATTTCTACAGCATTATTGATTTTTAAGCGTTTTTTATTTTTTGTGAAGTGTATTATCTATATATATTGTTTTATATAGCCTAAGTATACAAATGTATATTATATAATTTTTTCGTAAATTAGGGGTTTTAGAATTTGATTACATAACAAGCTAACTAGTTTTAGTTAAAGCAATGAAAACTAAAGAATGATTCTACAAGAAATGTTATAAATGGTATTATTAGATGTTAAGTTAATCATAAACATGTGCTATAAATAAATTTTCTACTGTTAACAATATATATAAGCCTTGATAAATACCTTATTGTGTTTTTTTCATGAAAGTGTATCGCAGTATTATTTATTATAAAATTGCTTTTAACCCTATTTCCATAACTTATATACATACTTTGCATAGTGTGCAGTACTTATGTTTTGCATTTCTTTATAGTTCATGTGTTTTATGTATATATACATACCTATAGTTTTCATTTCAGGTTTGCAATTTCAGTTTTTTTTGTATGTGGCTGTGCAAGGGGTGAAATAATTTTAATATCAAAATCAAAATGACAATATTTCAAGAAGGAATTGGATCTTGAAGGTACTTGGATCGTCAAGTGTTCGATAGCGAGCCAACCCTCAATACTACAATCTTCATTCAGGCAACAGCTACCCACCTATAACAATGGGTGGGAAGCAGAGTAGCAATGCAAGCACAAGTGGACTGCAGACACAACAAGCAGAACCTCCACCGGGCCCATCAAGCTCTAATAGAATGCCCCACGGTGCTCGTAGAAGCACGGTTACAATAGGATCATTAGGACAGCAGCACCGCAGGCAGATGTTTGGGCACAATCAATCAGAAAACTATGTCCTGTTTGATGCGCATTTGTCTCGGACAAATTCAAACAACGAAACTGGACTACAGATCCCGAGAAGGGGATTCGAGTGGTTGTACACAAATCATCACGAGGACAGTGATAGCTCGCCAGATGATGATACTTCGGCATCCAGGATTTTTGCTCGGGCATTTAGCCAACGAAACCCTGCTCGTTCTCTTCCACCTTATTTGATAAGTCCAATGAGAGGTTTGTGAGTTGTTATATAATTTTTTAATTTCAATTCAAAACACATGTTCTCAAACCTCGGTTAAATCCTATTAAAATAGTAAAATATGAAAGGCAATATGCATGTGTATATTGATTTGTCTTTACTCTATGTACTTCATGTTATAACATAATTGTACCACCAGTACACTGTAATAGATCTCAATAAACTGAAGAAAATGGTAAAAAATGTCTAGCTGTGCGATTGTTGTGACGTTACTGGTTACTACCATTAAAAATTTAACCCATATGCTTATCACGCGTTTACAATAAATTCCATATAAACCATAAGTTTTTCTAGTCATTCACACTCCTTCCATTTTTTTACCAATTGGTTTCAGAAATGTATTTAATGCAGGTAAAATCATATTTCATTTACCGGTACGTTAACACCATCATGAATAAAATATGAGCTTACCTGCAATAATTGTAGGTATTGCCACTAATTAGTGTTGAAGATGTCAAAGCTTCCTGCCTTGTATTAATGGTATATGTATTATTTCTTCTAAAGTATGTTGTAACAGTGTAGTTATTCCAAAATTAAAACTTTAAGTCACATAGCCAACGTGGCAAAGTAGCCCCACTTATTCGGCAAAAGTATAATACAATATATACAAACCAAGAAATGTTGTTAGGAATACTACATGCCACTTCTTTATACTATAGTTGTATGGTATGGAAAATATTACATAAGACAGGTTTTGAGGTGGTTTAAGCTTTAATATGTTGCTGCATGAGTTTTTTAAGTGCGCAATCTGTCTGACCTGCTAAGAATGTGGTGTGCTATACGAGTAAAAAGTTCTTATTGTTTAAATGTGTGCTATTCTGTTCAGCCTTACATGCAAACTCACATACAGATATTGTATTTCTAGCCAGTGTTAGGGTTACATTATTGTCTGGTTGTGTTTTTTTTTCAGATGCCAGATGTCCAATGTGCGGAAAGATGATACCAGCCGAAGATGTGGAAGTACATTTTGTGATGTGCTTGACTAAACCCAGGGTAACTTACAACGGTAAGTTTAGGGTGTGAATTTTGGAGTTGGTCTGTTATATTTGCGAAGAAAGGTCCTTCCCGCCTTTGAGGAACTGTGTGTCATCCGTCTTTTCTTTCATTATAATGCTGTGGACATTGTTTAGACATTGCAAAACATTTTAACGCTCCTATGTAAACATTGTAGGCAAATAGCAATTACCCCTTTATTCTTTATATGCAAAACGTACATGTACTGTTACGAGCTTGTTTCCCATATCAGTATAAAAGTTTCTTTACAAGAAACTGGTTTTATGAACCCCATTTACAACATCAAATTTTTACACAGGTCCATACAATCGACGTGCACACAGTGCATGTTTTAAATCCTTTGGTTACTGGTAAATTAGTAGTCTGAAGTTTATTGCTGGTTTAGATTTAGGTCCAAAAACGGCTGCATAATTTGATGATGTTGGTTACTGGTTAGCATTGTTGGTTAGCATTCGTTGTTTGGAACATGGGATGACAGATGAGTTTCTCTCCCAATGTTTCTCATAAATTATTCATAGCCTACAATATTAATATTAGACTGCTGGCAAGCGCTTCACACTCAACTAGACAGAATTCTAAGACTTCATTAACATGAAAGCTGCGTAAAACTCCAGACAGGGTTATCAATCGACAGAGTCGAATTTCAATCCAAATTTTCTCAGTTTTGATGGGCAGTATGTAAACACTATTGTCCTTATAATTTAAGGATACAATTATATTTATTTGATGGGATTAAACCATGAAATATTACTGTCGCTTCGTTAAATTATAGCTTTAAATGTTGTGTTTATACTTCGTAGTGTGAATTTACTTGCTAACAAGCTATGGATGACTTATATGCATATCATAGCGTATGAATTTATAAAGAAAAATAATCGATTTTACCTTAAAAGGAATCATAATTCTTGTAACAAATTTTTTGTTGCCGGTGAAGATTCTTATTATGTTGTCCTATAACAGCCTTATACATACATACATATATATAACTATATATATATATATAGTAACAATTACGGAAATTCTGTTCCTTTGCAAGGCACAGTAAAGTAGAACATGAATGTTTTTGTAGAAGACATTCTGTCAACAACCAGCGGTGAGTGCGCAATTTGCTTAGAAGATTTAGAACAAGGGGAATCAATAGCACGTTTACCTTGCTTGTGCATATATCACAAAACGTGAGTTTATTAATCATGAAAAATATGGATTACTTGTTTCTTTGTTGTGCCTACTGGTATTAACTGTATAATGCTGTACCCAGTATGTATGCCAGTGTGACTAGTATGTTTACTTCTGCATGAAATTTAAAAAAAATCTCATATCTATTTAATGACACTTATTATGTGCGTGTGCTTAAAACACATACCAGAAGTAATACTAAAAACCAAACGTCCATAGTCTTTAACTTTCATGTTTAAATGGTTTATTTTTCTGGTCCATGTCTGGAGTCTGGACAACTTTACACAGAAGTAACCAGAGAAGGAGCACTGAAATATGAGACATTACATTAACGGCCCTAATCTTACTGTCACTGTCTCATTGTGCTCCATTTGTTGCTTTCAGTTGCATTGATCAGTGGTTTCTGAAGAGTCAAACCTGCCCAGAACACCCGCCTGATTGAAGGTATGTGTGGTATATTGATCATTTCACATATTCACTCAAATAATAAAGCTCTAAACCGACGTTTACTAGGAAGTAATATAGCATGATGTCAGTCATCAAAGCTGCAACCAAGACAGTGTTCCACCAAACACATCTACAGATATCGATGCGTGGTTGCTTTTTGATTGTCACCATCAGTAATTTGCTAATCAGTGGTTTGCTGCTAACGTACAATACACACTTCACAGACAAATGGTTTGAACATAATAAAGTACATGGCATTAGTAAGCAATCTTGATAACCAACTTTATTCATATTGCTGGTCTACTTGTATGATTCATACTAAATCAAGAAGCATCAGACTCTGAGTTATATATAATACAGTATATGTATTTTTAATGGACAGACATTACATAACTTTCCCAAAAAGATTATATGCACTGTTATTCACTATACAAAGATATATATATATTTATACCAAAGTTTTTTCAATGCCAGTCGTTGAAATTTAAATTTGAATTACCACATTGAATAACCAATGAAGTACTCCTTCTTACAAGTGGTTGTTAAATAAACTGATGTGCCAGTGCTAAAATAGCATTGAAACTCAACACTTGGTTTAACCCTGATTATATTGAACTGGTAAGCCATTAGCTTCTAGAAACACTTCCATATCAAAGAAAGTGAGGGCTGTATTTTATATGGTGTAGTCTGTAGTGCTATAATTATCCTAATAGTTTTGGCCTATTTTATATGTCTGTAATTACAGCTAGCTGAAGTGGTAGTGGCTACTTACAGGATATCCTATCCTACATCAAACACGAGTTCAAGCCCTGTTATACATAAACCGTTAAGGAAACGTTTGACCGCCTTTACATGGCGTAGAATTACTACTCGTTGTTCGATTATGTTGAGTGGTTTTAAGGTAACACAACGTAGCACATAAAACACAGCTTGTGGTTGAATTTAATCAGCACTTTGCACTGTACTGATGCTTATCAAGGTTTCAATTTCAGCGTCCGTTTGATGTTTCTCTGCAAACCTTTTACATTTAGGGCGGTTTTTATCGCTCATATGTTAAGCTGATAGTTACCAAAGGCCGGATGTAAAACAAGTTCAATCCTTAATGTAACTGTTATTAACGAAATTTAACTGTTTGCCTGTCACCAACATACTGTAGTTGCCCAACTCATTTCTATTCACACATGAAATCGTCAGTTCGATTTCAAATTCGTTGTGTTTTACTTATTATTAAACAGATACCACGTTTGTTGTAGATTAAAGTTCGTTAGTAACTAAAAATGTCTTTGTTTGTTTGTTTATTTAGATAACAAGGAACGACTTTTCGTTTTGTCATTCAATGTGCCGCAATAAGACTGGTCAAATGAAAAAGGTTATGCACTGTCTCCACCACTTGAAACCGCAGCATTGGACTACAGTATTATGAAAAGCAGCTTTGTATTATCTTGTCATAATGGACAGCTGTGCCAACTTAAAAACTGAGATTTGTGTCAAAGATTTTTTTAAAATCATTTTTCCCTTTTTCGCGCTCTTAATGCATTGATGTTAAGTGACGAGTAAATTTTAATTTCGTCATCTCTTTATAATATTTTGATATGATCCTTATAGATACTTCTCTAAGACTGTACTAACTGTACAAATACAACCCACATTTGCCCTATTGCGTTGAAGTCTGAATAGAGTCGTTGTCTCCGAATCTTTGTTGCACCAACTTCTCCCCTGTTTCTTCTATTCCGGTTATCTAGCTATTCTTGTGGAAGACCATTCATCACAAATTATATAACAATTCTCCCTCAACTCTACATTTCTGGGCATTGAGTTATTTGCCATTTTGACCGCATAATAGCCAGTGTCTTATGGTAGCGGCCGGCCCTCTGAAACGAGGTCGATTCAATTTTTGTACATCGTATATTTTTAAGTCGTTATTCGTTTTTGATCGTTTTAACTGACGAAGCTTGGCTTGGCTTTGTCATGATTGTAAGGAAATCTGTTTGATCATCTTATGCCAACGCTGTATCATTGAACCGCGCAAATAATTTCATATTTAGTTAACTACTGCTCTAGTTTCGTTAAAATCTGCGAACATTCGTTTGACAAGTGGAAGCGGTAATTTGATGGAACACGAGCACTTTCTAAAGAAGATGGTCATAATGGCTCCATGTAGACCCCTTTAATGCAATATTGATTATTTTCTGTGCTGACGAATGACATCTGGCATTTACTGGACCGCGGACTGAAATCATTCGTCGTTTTCCCACAATTAGAATTTAATTAAACAACTTCACCCCCGTGTTTCATGTTAATTAAAACTTGCGAAAATCTATGAACAAACTTGAAAACTACAGAATGATACAGCTTGACATGGGGTGGAAACTAACAGTGACTTCGTAAAGTCATGTCCGCTTGGTTCAACACGCGGTTGTTTTGCTTAGTAACGATGATGTAAATGACATCTTGTTGGCCTTTGAAAAAAATGATTCAAATCACGCGTTTACACTGTCCTTACAAATTGCGCTAGTGCTTGTCCTTAATGCCCATGCAAGTCCTGTAAAACACAGCATGCCGATCAATAACGTCCAATATTGCATCGCAATCGTAATTTCTTTTGTTACGTCATTAGTGTATCTTTTGGGACATTTGTAATTAGTTTTGTTTATTAATATGTCAACAAGGTTTGCGAATTTGTCCGGTATTTCATTTTTGTAGGCCGCTTAACTTACTACCTTGTATCAACCGGCGTATTCCACTCTCATGTTTTAGCAGGATTTTCCTATTATGACGTCTTTGTTGTTATCGATATATCGCGTTTTCGGTTGATTGTTTGACCAAGGGGAGGCTCACTGAAGGCAGTGACTCGTTGCGTCACTACCATTGATTTTGATTTTTTACGCGTCGCTGGTTGTTTGTTACGTCACACACGCATCCGGGCCCCTTTGCCATAATATTACAAGTTTTTCCGGGTTACTCATCTACTTCCCCGTTAAATGCCTGGAGCTTGTCTCATTTCTTCTACGCTTATATCTTGATGTTTGTCCTTTTATGATACGACTTTTGTATCCTGTCGTCCTACGTTTTCCAATTTTTGAGTTGCTTGTGGGGAACTCCCTTTCTGAGATTACACGTTGGTTTTTGGAATGATTTTCTGATTGTTGACTGATCAATTTTACAAATTTATTTAGCAACTTTCAAAATCGGGTCAACGTCGCCGTTACATGCTGTAAGCATTATTGCGTTTTCTTTATTCATCTTAGTCGCTTTCCGTTTCCCTTTCGACTTTGTACGGTATAGCATTGTGTAGATTTAAAATATGTAACATTACAGCTTACGTACAGCACCAAGTAATATGGGAACATTTCCTGAAATCGTTTTGTTACAATTAATTTCACTTATAGGCGCATTCAATACGTCACACCTTTTCGGTGCTGGCATTTGGCTGAATTGAACTATTTCGTGTTTTCTCTCTACGATGACTACTTCGATATGTCACCCTGTTGTTGTTTGACTTTTTGTGCAATTATGATCTGCTGTTGGTAATAAACGCTTTTGCCCGAAACCATTGATTTATGAGCACATTTGAAGAAGTTACTTTAAGCGAAAGAGTAAGTTTTAGACCCGCTTGCAAATAATCACAGAACAACCACTCATTCAGGATATCCACAGCTCGTTCAAGGTAGGAGTCCGTCGTTTACGTTCTTGATAAATTTCGATATTTTTTTGGACCTTGTAGTACGGCCGTATGTTGGAGCATGGTCAACACGAAAATAATCACTTATCGACAATTAGTTTTATGAGTATTGTCATATTTCAACATGTTTTTATTGAGCAAATACTACTCCTTTGGTGTGATATTAACTTAAACGACCTCCAGTGTCTGGACACAAACAACTAATCACTCGCTTAGTGCCGCTGTTAAGTTAAATGATGCCCCCAGGGAAAAACTTGAGCTGGCGAGGCTAAGACAATGGCTTGCTTCACACAGGTAAGTACCAGAGTCCAGAAACCACTTACATAATTTAAGTTATTACATTATGTTGGAAATTTTTAGTAGGTGTATATGCGATAAGATCACCAACCGCGTTTCAATTCCGAAATGTTTAAGCTGTTTTTCGCTGTTTTGTCCACAAGACGTTAAATGTCGTATGTAAGAAAGGCATTTTGTAGCAACCAACATCCTCCTTCGCAATTTAAGTTTAGGTTTGAACGCTCAAACTTAACAAGAGATCTTCAGGCCAGCAAAATAGGTAGCCCATAAAAATATCTAACTTGTGTAAAAGAGACACGGGTTGAGTAAGAATAGATTTATTTCGACCAGAATTATTGCGACCGCCGTGCTTCTCGAGTGCCCGAGGCCATGCTGTGTCTTCACAGAACGAGTTTCTCAACAAAACAATTCTCACAGCATTTGCAACATCTATGTACACTGTATTAATCTGGTGATAGTCAATTTCAAGTTTAAAGTACGACTTGGTTGTATTTTAAGGCAGGATCTTTATGCTTTTAATAAAAGGTTCACAGCAAATGATCAAGTATTTATCAGGCCTGTTTAAGCCTTTCTGTGTTGCTTTGAAGCCCAAACCGCATTTCTCATGAGGTAGTTACAGCATATAGTGTGACAGCCATTATGTTGTTTTATTTACAAGTGGTCATAGACGTCCATGAAAGTTTGATTATATTGAACTAAGTTTTCAATTTTTTCCAAAAAACAGAATTTCTATCTAAGTCTGTAACTCAACCATTGTCTTTATAGGAAATATGAAGGAGTGCGTATAGAGATATTTTAGGAAAAGTTCTTTTTAAGTGGAAGTACAACCAAGAATACTAGAATGCAGAGGATCGGATATCTTTCTGTGCTTAGTCTGACATTTCTTGTGCTTGAAGCGGGAAGTTCTTTTACAAAACTTGGAAATTCTTATATGAAAAGTAAGTTTTGTTTAAATTTTATGTGCGAGAATTTCGCAACGCTAAACCGAGGTTTAAAGCTGCGACTAGTTGTGACGAATAAAATACAATCCTGCAATATATGTCGGCGAAAACTAAATTAGGCTACTCGATATTTTATGATGTTTGTATGACTTAATAGCACCGCAAACGTGAAGTATATTGAAGCTATATACATGCATACGACAAGCATTGTACGCTTTCTTTAATTTTCACAGATTTTCTTCTGTATGTGTCAAAAGTGCATATGTTAACCTAAGATCATTTCGAGCCAAGTGCTTGATTTATGAATGAAGCGTATGACATTATACAAACTGTAACGTGCATTGCTAAAATGTTGGTTTGGCGTTTAAAATTTCTTCTTAGATCCAGATACGTGCTGTTCGACCGACCCGGCCAATCCGGCTAAAAACTGCAAGCTTACCTCGTTAGTCGCGACACAGTACGAGCAGCTGGCTTATAGTCCGGGGTTTCCAAATCGATTCCCTATTCAGAGAGAATGCATCTGGACGTAAGTTGTTTGGTTCCAAAAATTCATACAAAAACAGTAGAAGCTAAACTTTGCCAGCCTATTTCTAGTCGCAGATCATTCAATTTTACAGCGTTTTTCGATAGCTATTACTGCACTTAAAGCTATCATTCTCAGTTATACGTCATTACTTTACTTTCTATTCAGGGTGCAGTGCCGTGAGCGACATCAAATTCGAGTCGAATTTCGTGATTTCTACTTGATTGGACCGGACAGAACCGGTTCTTGCGTCGATCAATTTGTCATAGTAAAGTCGCCACTCACGGGATTCCAGATGGGAAAATTTTGCGGCAATTCCGGGTTACCAACCATTGTGTCCGCAAGTAGGTATATAAGCCTATACTCTGAGAGCGTTTGCATGCAGGCTTATGAGATACGCTTATTCACTTTTGACGTAACATGATATCACAGATAGACTACGTCATTGTTGTGTTTATTATCTGTACGTTCAGATATGCTTTCGCCGTGATCGTTTTAAGTACAATCAACTCATTTGTTAACGTCTAGTAATTACACTTTACCGTGTTTTCGCTAAACATTGACAACCTCAAAACATATTCAAATGCAAGTTGTTGTCAATACTTATCTTAAGTTGGCCAACAATATGTACTGTAGCTTATAGGCCAACGCAATCTCTACAATACGATAGAATTATATCGTTTTGCCGGTGGCATTTACATTGGCATAGGAAGTGTAATCCAGATCAATTGAAACCGCAAGTAAATGACAGGCTTGTAACACTCAAACGGCGCTCATTTTAACCGTGTTCTTCTCAGGTAACATACTGGTGATTTCGCTGCGGGCTGAAATACCTCAGTCGTCTGAAAATTATCGAGGATTCGTGTTTGCGTTCAGAGAAGCTCATGAAACTCCGAACCCCGAACGTAAGTGACGTAATAAACGTTTTAAAAATAAGTTCGAAATCGAAAGGTCTCGAACACACAATCGATTAGTTTTTTATACTCACTATTTTTGTTCATGCAGCTGTAAACTTTTTGTCAAACAGCAATTCAGATACAAACAAAATAGAATTGCAGTCGATTTTGGATTGCGGGGTTTCACGTTCGGGTATTTAACCAATACAATTTCGCATTTCTAGTGCGTCCTGCAAACTGGAATAATGACGGAACATTTTCTCTCGACTACAAGGGAATTGCAAACTTGCTGTTCAAACTCACTCCCACAGACGCTACATATCCAGATGCAACACCCAAAACCACCACGTTAGTTACAGAACGATGTAGACTTATTTTTTGAAAGAGTTGGGCTTTCATAGGTCACTTGAGCTTGCATAGACTGGGCCTATATAACTGATAATTGCATGAGTTGTTTAGCGTTCTGGAAAACGTGTGTGTCATATGGGACGAAATATCTTTCAACGTGAAACGCAGTCACTGAAATGCAAATTATAAGTCTTTCTAAAGGATAGTTATTAAAATTTTTAGGCTTGAGATAACATCAAGACCTCCTAATATTCGAACCTCCACCAATCCTCCAGGCGGGATTTCAAAAGCTTTAAAACCTGTAACTCCTCTAAGAAAACGTGAGTTTTATGATTAAGTTTGCATTAACTTGCGGTTTGCTTTAAAACACTCACTCATTACTCGTTAGTGAACGTTTGGTGTATGGTGCTTATTGATAAAAGCATATTGTCAGGTCAACCCTTACAAATATATCAGCTTGTATGCGTGGATACAGTTAACTCCATTGTTCAACACATTTCGAGTAGTTGCATAATATATAATTGCAACAATTGCATTTCTTCGTAAATCGACCTGAACTTTTCTTCTCTGACAGCAACGAGACCCACGAGACGACCAGTAACTCCATTCAGACGACCAATAACTCCATACAAACGACCTGTTATTCCATCCAGACGACCTCCGCGTCTCGACGAAAGAGAAAAAAGCTATTACCCCGGTCCAAGTAAGCTTTAAACTGGATAATATTTCTCAAAAATAACTGCATGATGACTACCTCTGTGTTGTTAAAATCCTAACTGCCAGGCAAGCTACTGTAGCAGCACATTAAATCTTCGTGTATATTAGGCTACTTAAAAGTTCGAAGGGTAAAAGCTGAAGTTCCGCCTAAAGATGGCGTGTTGGTGTCACATACTTGAAACCAACAATGTCATTGAAGGCTATATAACACAGCGATACGCATGAATGCAGATAAAGATAAGAATAAAAAGCAACCGGGGCTACAGGTGGAGATTATAGCGGCAATAGCGGTCGGGGGAGCTCTCCTATTTGCAATAATCATCATAGCAGCTTGCAAATTGGGACAGATTTGTCGACGAAGAAATAAATCCAAAGAGATTTCGTCACCGACCGGATACGGTAAATTATTACGTGAATTATGGGTATTTCTAATATTTCGATAACATCGAATCAAGTTGCACTTAAAAGAAACTACCAGTTCATACGTTTCCGTTTTAAGCAAATTGCTCTCGCATTTTTCGTTAAAGCTGCTGTTTTAATTAAAAATGTATTTTTTTGTTTCAACCACACTGCAGGTAACAATATTCCAATGTCCGCTGTTGAACCCGTATATTCAGCAGACAATCAGGCGTTTAAGGAGTTTCCTCAGCCTGGACAAGAAACTGACCAAGCTGCAAACGGCCAGTACCCTAACAACGGGATCGCGACTGAAAATCCCTACCAACTCTACCCTCAACAACCTCCTCAATACATGCAAGGGCAACCCTATTACCCGCCACCGTATAACCCAGCTTATCCAGGATCCGTTGAAATGGTGGGTAACCCGTCCCAGACCGCATATTTCCCGAATGGTGGGGTTTTCAGTCACGACAGCAATGTTCCTGGAAACAATGTTCCGCAACAAGCGTGTCATTATGACGCAACAACCGGGGTTATTATAAACCCAATGTATATTCATCCCAACACTGGGACAGTTGTGAACCCACCTAATGGGACAACGACCACAGTTACTCAAAACCAGTTTGGTGGGTATCCGGTCCCAACAAACGGGGTCCAACCTTACCCTATACCGCCAACTGTTAACCCACAAAACACCCAGAAACAACCCATGCAGGCATATAGCTCCGACTCAAAGAAGTCAAGGGGTGATACCCATCAACGCAAATCAGGGACTCATCGTAGTCAGGGAAGTTCCCACTCCCACAGTACAGATGCTTCAAATGGGAGAAGAAAACCTCGTCACGCTTCAAGGGAGCGTGGGTCTTCGCACAAAGGGAAGAAATCAAACAGGAGAAGGAAAAGATGATTTCATGAAGATGATGATTTGAAGATTGATGAAGACGATGATTTTAGTGATGATTTACCTTCAAAGATGTAAAAACTTTCTTCCCTTATTTGGAACAAAGTTACTTCACTTCTAATCTATTGTAATGCCATTAGGACACCGAGTACCAGCAAAGCCTCATCAATAAGACCATATTTTAAAGAGGTTTTGATAAACCATGGCCTTAACTATAAGGGATATGTTTGCCATCAGTTAACCTGCCGCATTTGATTGTTTCAGAAGAACCACATGACATTATAAATAATATGCATAGTTCTTTAAACTTTGTTGTTCAATACTTTCATAATTTCATAGCTTATACAAGTAGCAAATTATACCGAGCGGTTTTATTCAAAACCACCGTGTCCTGGCATATTTACTAACAATCGTGTTTTGCAAAATGATTATGTGACACACCAAAATTACAAAAACTGTCAAAATATCACAACCATCAACCAAAATATCTTTTGGTTAAAACAGTTAATCTGTCAAATATAAGCACAAGATAGTGTTTCAATGGCGATTTACCTTAACTTAGTTGGTATAGTAAAAAGTAACTTGCAACAGTAGCTTAATTTAAAAATTCATTAATTGCAAGATGGAAAAAAAGTTTAGACAAAAGGGAGATACGCATAGCTAAATCTGACACATTGAGACATGGATAAATTTTCTGTGTTAGGGTTAAAAAGCTGTGATTTCCAATAAAGACTTCATATCACAATAGCTGCTGGAAAACAACCTGGCAACGTACTAAAAGGAGTGTTCAGACAAAGTTATTTAGAGCATGTTTCCAAATATCAATCGACAGTTGAAGCGTTTATTAAAAACAACAATTTCATAAACTTCAATCAATAACTAGGAAACACTTTTGCAAGAAACGACTTAATGGTAAGTAGCATAAGGAGTCGCTTACACTTGCAACCACTTTTACAACAATAGAAAAGCAAGAACGATGCGAAAACGTCAATCTCAGTAACAAGAACTCGAGCAGTGATCAGAAAAACCTTGCTGAAATCCACACTTTTACGATTTTTTCATATGATTTGTTTATTTTGATAAATAGATCAAACGTTGTTCAGTTCATTGCAAGTCAAGCATTTCAGCTTTCGTTCCTGGCCTAATCCTCTCAAACTTTGATAGGTAATTACATGCGTAAATTATATAAACACTTATCATTTAAAAAATCCTTCTCAGTTAATCAGTAACCGATGATCTCATTTTGCAGCAAAGGCGATGGGTAAATAATTAAACATTCACAAACAGAGCACAGCAGATTTATCAAACGCAGTGAAAATAATTTGCTCTGTGACAAACTATGCGCCTATCCTATGGTAAGCAGTTTGGCAAATATCATTGCACAGTAGTTGAAACAATGCGCAACAGCTTAGCTCTAGAGCAGGGGCGGGCAACTTATTCGGTCGGCGGGCCTGATATGAGAAAATAAAGTACTTGGGGGGCCGGATTCCTGAATAGATTAGAACGCAGCTTTGTCTTATTAATGTTCATGGTCAAAAATGTTTGCTCACAAACGTATGTAGACCCGAACAGAACAAGTAGATTCATGGCCATCTTTCTCAGGTTGGCAAACTTGGACTTATTCAGTGACGCAATACAGGGATTGCGGCAGAATGTGGCCTCAGGCCACATTATCATGTAAGACCGGAAACTGTCTGCGGTCCCCTCAAAATCCCGTCGCGGGCCGGATCCGGCCCGCGGGCCGTATGTTGCCCGCCCTGCTCTAGAGTCTAGAACAATAAGACTCGCTTTTCTAAGAGTGCAGGTCATCTGGGACGTTATAACTTATACATTAATTAATTATCAAAAAAGCTTAATTTTCATAGAAATAAAGCAATAATAATAATCTTAAACTATAAAAATCACGCTAAACAAACTAGCAAACTAACCAAATATAGGCTACTCCACCAGTAATGAGTAGCCTACATATATTTCGTTGAAATATGATAGTAAATGGTAACCGGAAAACTTATTTCTATTATTGTAAGCCTTTACAGTTTTAGGTATTGTGATTGTACACTTATGCTTCGGACTAAATAATGGCACAGTACGACCTGAACCCAGGCAAAGAAGCAGATTACACCTGCAAGATAATAATACTTGGGGACAAGGGTGTAGGAAAAACTTGTGTTATCCAAAGATTTACAGACAACGTGTTTTCATTCAACCAAATGCCTACTATAAGTAAGCCGCATAGAACCGATACATTCAAAAGTTAGCCTGCTTTCTTTTGTAATTGTTATTTTGAAATGTATATATGCCAAATATTTTGATAATTATTTGTGGACTAAACTACTTTTGCCAACTAAAGATATTGCTATATAGCTGCAAACTTTAAGTTAATACATTTTTAAGTTATGTTTTCAATATTTTCAGCAATGGATATCAAAAGTCGTTTGCTATATGTTAATGGAAAGTTATGCAAGCTGAAGATATGGTAAGTTGAGTAATCGCAAACCTTCTGCACAGTAAATTAGGTGAAGCAAGGCGTACCAGTATAAACCATCCTAAGATATACTTCTCTTCATATTCCTGCAAAATTGTTTTTGTAACGATGAATTCTAAACTGCCTAGTGAAAGGCTTAGAATGATGCGATGAATAAGCATTCCCAGTTTGGCTTGCCTTTTACGCAACCATTAAAAACTGGAGAATTAAGTTCAACATTGCTCCATGTTTGAAGGGATACCGCCGGACAAGAGCGATTTCGTTCGATAACGAGCAATTATTATCGAGGCTCTCACGGTGTAATTGTCGTTTATGACATTACCGACAAAAAGTCGTTTGAACACGTGACGAGATGGATGGACAATTTTGACCAGGTATAGACTAATATAGACCATTTTATAGCGCAGTAAAAGAGAAATTGTATGCATACTTCTTTTTAGTTTACTCGACCAATGAAACCATACAGAGATGATCCATCCGCAATTGTTCATAAGATCATATTTGATGAGAACGAAAAACAGTTTCTAAAAATTTGAAAATCGAACAACTAGGTTTAAACAAGGTCTTACACTATTTAGTTGGTGAAAGACGACGTCATCAGGCTATTGATAGGAAATAAATCTGACCTCAAAAAGGAGAGAATGGTAAAGGAACATCAAGGGCAAAAGGTGGGACAACTATATGCTAATATTTAAGTATTAAAACAGGTTGTGACGCCCTAACCCCCGCTAATGTCTTATATTTGTGGTGACGTCATCATTAATTCGCCATTACGTGCTGTTGCTGCCAGTGATTATTATTTTGCTGTCTGCCAGAATTGCGGTCAGAATCAGACTGCTTTTTACTGTTCCATATGTTTTAACGCGTAATTGCAGTGGCCGTCTTAAACGCAAATACATTTCCCTATTATGCTATGCTTGGAATTCAGCATTAAGTTTTAAGCAAACGCTCTTGCGCAATCTATACACTGTGCTAAACAGCGCAGGGTCAAAAAGCTTTTTCACCAACTGTCACAACCACTGGATTAACCTATCGAATTCAGCTCCACAGGTTACTTCAATTGCTAACTACCGCACAGTTGCAGCTCTGCAAAAAAAGTTTGCAAACTCCACAAGAGTTATTTTAAAAGCCAAACTTGTTTAGGCTAATCATTCTATTTGTCTTGATTAAATGTTAACTTAATTTGAAAGTAAATAAAACAAGAATTAACGAATTTTAACACTTTGTTTGTGAGTCCAGTCTTTGGATACCAAACTGTTTATCTCGAACAAAATTTTATCTATAAAGAAATCACTTTACTAGTAATGTATCGTCCAAATATATTCACTACTATAAGTGTTGCCTCAGCGCCACTCAAATACCTCTGCCAACTCCGGTTCAAACATAAAGTGTGACATATATAGAAACAAAATAGGAAATGGCAGGATTTTTGTCAAGCCCTATACAGAGCTTTAGCACTTGTAAACGTGGCTCTGCGCAACTTGTCATTACCTCCCATTCAATATCAGCATCGGGTGAAAATGTTGAATTTTTAATCGCTGGGACTTCATGTGTTGTAGCTGGCGAAAGAAAAACGGATGTTGTTTGGTGAGACGAGTGCCAAAGAAAACATCAACATCGAACACGTTTTCATGAAGCTTGTCAAAGAAATCATTGATAAAGTAAAAAATGCGATATTTTTGGAGTTTCTTTGCAGAGTCATTGATGAATCAGTTGCAATAGTTTGATTTCATATTGTTAATCAGCATTAAACTCTTAAAGGCTCCTGGCTAAATTAAACATTCTACGTATTTTCAACCGACACACATATTTAGAACGGAGTGAAGTCGCCCCATCAGAGCAGTGCGGTAACTAACACTAAGGAAGCAAACTCCGTCTCAGTCTGTGATGAAGTTTCAAACCCGAGCCAGAATAATAAAAGTTGTTGCTGACAATTGAACTTTTCCTTTGCTTGATCCAATTATTTTACCTTTTCAGTGTTTTCTTGCTTTTGTTTCATTAGACTTTGCGTTCTATCCAAATTTGAAGTTTTTGTTGTGTTGGTCGGCTCGCCTTATTGGCTGTTGCGCCTCTTGCGCCTGTTGCCTTATTGACTCTTTCGTATAACGCTGTTCGTTGCCCAGTGCCCAATGAATAGCAAAATTGTTTTTTAAAGTTATAACTGCTCCGATCAATTCATTTTGGAAAATTCTTCCATAATGTTTCGGCTCCCGTTTGAAATTATGATGTAGCAAAGAAAAACGTAAGATATCAGACAAGTCTTATTAACTAGAAATTATGTTAGGGGAAAAGGTTTAAGACTTAAGTCGTACGGATGGTCGCCAAACGTGACTGGCAACCTTAAAACCTTTTCACAACATTGGATGTTGTTCAAAACCAACTTACAAAAAAGTATGTTTGATTAAATCATTGTTTTCAAAAAGTAGAGTTTTAAATTTGCAACTTCAACATGTCAGCAAAAGCAATGTTACGCCCACACTGCACATATAACATAAAAATAGCAGTTATAACGCATATTTAAAACATTAATCTATTTGGCCTAATTACTTCTACTTCAGACCGCTTTATGGAACGGAGTTTAGAAATACGTAAACGTAGGTGTATTTAACGCCGGAACCTTTTTAAATGCTGTTTTACGTAACTGGTTGGAGGTAATCTGTTACGCAGAGGGGAATTTACGGCGTAATTTTCGTGGTGCAACACCGTAGTTAATGAGTAATCCAGATAATTCTAGCTTATGGCACTTGTACAACACATCCAATACTTACTGTTCGAAAGCTGGCATTGAAGATAAGGTAGGGAAATTCCCTCCGAGCTACCGAGCATATAAGCAATGTGAAGACATTTGCAGAACGCTGTACCATTAGGAAAAGTTTTGTCAGTGCAGTCACTGACTGATCAAACAGTGAAACCGTGAACTATTACAAAGCCGCCCAAGCTAGTTAAAACGCGCTAACTCTGAGGAAATATATCGACTGCTGCTTGTAGTGGAGCATAAACAACCGTTACGATTGATGAGTTGTAACGACACAATGTCAGCTAAATTTACAATTATGTAAGTACGACTATGAGAGTCTTCATTAGTTAGCTAAACTGGACCCGAACATTAAGTTGAAATTGCAGCTGGTACTTAGGGTCTATGTTTAAAGAACTGCAGTAGCTCTTACGCAAAGCGAGTGCAACTGATCTTCTTAGCCACTAAATGTTGACTTACGGTGTCCTATGGAAAGTTACTTTAGCAAAATCAGCGAAGCCACATACAGTAAAATTCGCCACCTCAAGGAGAGTAAAAAGTGGCGACTTAGGCGAGTTATAGTACCGTACAGCGACTTAGGCGAGTTGTACTGTACGGTGTTGTACATGGATGACGCGCGACTGCTGCGTGTTCCTGAAAATCGAGTGCAATTGTTAGCCTCCGGTTTGCTGGTGAGGACTTGGTGTATTTTAGCAGATGTTTCGTAATCTTTTCATTCTCATTATTGACGAAGAACCTTTCTGCTAGACTCCAAATCACACTAGCTGCCATCTGTTTGTAACTGTGTTTGGTTTGAATAGCTTTCTAAACACATCTACGGCAATACATCATACCTTCATCTCCTTTCTTGTAGCGTACATATAAGTACAATAATGACTCATTTAGATCTAGCAGTTAGCCAGGAGATTACCTGCAAAATCGTCATAATAGGTGACTCGGGAGTAGGAAAAACCTCAGTAATCAGAAGATTTGCAAACAATGAATTTTCCTTTGATGTTGCAACAACGTTAGGTAGTTTGATTTACAATGAAGCAATCTCTAATCATACTAATGGCATATACTATTACTCGAAATTAAACTTTCTCTTGCATACCAATTTCGAACAAACACTTGTGGTAAGTTATAATAATATACAAATGATCTTACAAATTTAGGTCAGGATTTTCGATCCCGTCTTCTGAAAGTGGGTTCAAACACATGCAGACTGCAAATGTGGTAAGCCAGTTGTTATATGCAAAAGATTTGTAGGTCCCCGTGCATTAACCGAACCGAGAACGGTAGGCTACACTTGAAAGGGAATAAAGTATTGCCAATATTTCCACTGAACTTAAACAAGTTCCCGGACACGGAAATTTGCAAACAAAGCCATTGCAAGCGAGCCAAAAACCTGGAAATTAAACTGAAAAGTGAAGCATGAGGTGAAATGCGATAAAAATGCTTATACTATGTCTCACTTGCAGGGACACAGCCGGTGCGGAAAGATTTCGTTCCATATCAAGCGTTTATTTTCGTGGCGTCAATGGGGCTATTATTGCTTATGACATCACAAACAATAATTCTTTTAATAATGTCAAGGAATGGATGGGTAACTTTGACCAGGTACTTCAAAGTAAAATTCATAGCCCATTGCTTATACGTAGTCCTACGAATGCGCTTTTGAGTTTCGATCTACTTCCAGCGTCTTATGTTTCAGTTGGTGGATGCCGGTGTTCCCAAGTTACTGATAGGAAATAAATGCGACTTGAAAACGGAGAGAAAAATCGAAAAAGCTGAAGGAGAGAAGGTACCGGTTGCTTGCGACTTTAACAAGCCTAACGACGTTTCCCAAATATACCAACATACCTGTATATTATTGGCATTTCTCCTCTACGGCGAGTAACGCAAAAACTTATTTAAAAAAAGCGTAATTTATTGAGAACCAGATAAAACCATATCAGCCTGCAAGGTATGCTATGATATGATGATATGAAAACATGAATCCAAAACAAATTTGCAGCAAAAATTTATAGTAATCTAAACCGCTGAACTGATGCTTAACTATTTTCTAGTTGGCAAAGGAAAGTAACATGCTGTTTGATGAAACAAGTGCGAAAGACAACATTAACATCGAACATGTGTTTATGAAACTTGTCGAAAACATGATTGATATGGTAAGTGGTAACCAGTTACTAAACATATGTTCCTTCTTTGATATTCTACCCTTTTCGTGGTCTTTTTTCTTCCATTTAATTATGTCTTCGTTCCAAATGTTAGTGGATGTTACGTCATTTTTTTATAACACTGTTTTCATTGATAGGAAAATAACAACACTCGCATGACGCAGAAAAGTAATAGTGCCGGTGAACGACGACCTAAACCGACTTTCAGCGAGACAGATGCAACGACTGTGAAACCACAAAACGAAGAAAGAAACGTTGGCGTCACTCAGGACAATAGCACAGAAAAAACGAAGAAAAAATGTTGCTAACATTCCGATGCTGGGAGGGACAATGATACGAGAGCAACAAGCAACAAATGCGAACGGAACGGATTTGAAGTTTGTGAACATTGTTCAATTCGGTCGAAAATGTTTTTACTCGCCGTCCACCGCTTATTTTGCATTTTCAGCTGTGAAGAAATGATTCTGACTGACCTTTGCTACAGTACTTTATTGAATTTTTCTTAACTCGAGTTCTGGCAATGTTATACGTGAATTAAATTGAATGTATATGCGCATTAAACCGCCGTAATGATTATAGCTAATACTATAAAACAGAGAAGCAGTTCCTTTCAGGAGGGCAACGCACAACGTGCTTTTTAGCAGACATTTTTTATGGCTGCCACTATTTCGCCAGAAAAAGTCATGCTTTCGAAGCTATTCTTTAACTTCTTGTTAACGTAAATTAAATGTTACAACATAGTAACCTAAGCCTAGCTAAGTCTACCTTTTAATATATATCTAACTCCGATAAAACCTTAAATAACTAAAATCAACTTTTTGCGTACCCATTCTCCTAATCTAATCGCCTGCCTTCAACAATGGGATGCATGACCTACATAAGGTGAAATAGTCACTTTGTTTTTTTACCGACGACTGCGTTTGAGGCCAAAATGATACAAGGTAAGAGCAGTGCGGCTGACCGTGCACGAGCACGAGAAATGCAGAGAAAATAAGTAACCACCTTTATTGGTGACCCATCATTAAATCGACATTACATATCCGCCGGTGGCGTTGCCTCAAGACAAAGGCTATTCATTGCAGTTTGGACAGATGCTTTGGAAACTTTTAAGTAGAAACTTCAAGTTTCGTAAAGCACTGCAACCGAGCAAATTGCTCAGCGAGGAAATATATTGAAAACTATTTCTTATGCCTTGCAACACACAATTCATTGCGTAAAGCGCAGATTCTGCAGGTCTGTGTGTCTGTTTCAAGTTATTTCTCTATGTGCTTATTTTTATTTCGTACGGTTGAGTAATATTGTATGGTACAAATTAGATGACTGCTGTTTTACCATCGCACATTATTACGTTCAAGATACAGGTGTTTAAGCTACGAGAAAGTACATGGTTGCATAAGGTGTTGAGCAAATACGTTACAAAGTTATTATAATGTTGGAGTGAGATTGGTAACCTAAGCTTAGTTTCAACTTAACACTTAACTTATTGAATGTAGCATTGTTTACAAATAAAAAGCAGGTTTTGATTAACAATAGAGTATAGGCAGGATTGCCATCGGTCTCAACTCAAAAATAAGCACGACCATGCAGAAAATGAAAGACGAATACCACCTTAAACGATGCACCACAGGAGAAAGCAATCAATGTTCCTAAAAAAAAAACGAGACACTACCTGCATGTTCTTAATTTTAGTATCTCTTTGGTACAAAATAGTATACTAAAGGTGTCAAAATGCCCAAAATACGAACCGCTGCCCTAAAAATAAGAAGAAAATAAGGACGCAAGTGAAAATAAGGACATTTCTTAGAAAAAAGGACAAAAATATTTTCTAAGACACGGACCTTAAAAATAAGGACAAATCTTAGAAATAAGGGCGGTATGACAACCCTGTGTATAGGTCTAGTCAAGGGTCTTCTGTTCCAGACATACACCGATGCACATTGCAAACCAAATGTTTTGGCCGAGTGAAGCGGAACCACGTAAATGTGTAAATAATAAGAGTTAGCTCGTACCGGGTGAAGCATGTTAATGTCATAGACAAGTCACGAATAACGACATGCGCTTCAACTCGTAAGCTGTGCAACGGGCAGTGAAATGTTTTCGACTAGTGTTACAACCGATGCTTTTGCCCATGTCAGTCATGGGATCATTGAAGGCTTTAGAATATGGACAAGTAGGTTTACTTTGTAGTCTACAGTCAGGACAGAACCGGCCTATACGAAAATCTTCAAGTGTACGGACTGTAAACGAGTTTAGGTTTTCAACTAAAGGCAGACAGTTTTAAGACAACACTTAACGGTTACGATAACAGTTTCCCTATACGCTTCATATAACGCACATATTTGCCACGATGAACATGTAACTAACCTGTAACTAAATGCTTTGGGGCAAATGCAATATTATGCAGTTAGATGCGCAGTGTTGGTGTAGGATTATGCCTCTCGCAATTAGCATAACAAAATATATTTGAAGTTCAATACCTTATATGAAGTGAGATCACGTGTATAAAGAATGACACCGTAAGGATATTTTGTTCCATTTTTTAAACAGCCGATATAAATTCGGGCACAATTGAAAACTTTGAACCATAAGTTACTGGAGTTCATTTTCATAGCTATATGAGGGCAAGCCGTAAGTAACTCGTCAGTTTCAAATGCAACTTTCACCCGATACCAAGGTCTTTCCTCAGGTTCAGGTCTTAGCGTTTTTATTAGCCTAGCTGTGAGGTTAGAACTACAGCGTAATATTTATTAATATTTGCTTTGTCAAAGAAAACCTGTTTGCTGACACACGCTTGCTTGTACGTCAGGAACATAATAAAATATTGTTAAAAGCTTGTCACCGCCAAAAAATGCTTCATACCATTAGAAATCGGTTATTATGTTTTCACAAGTACACTGTACGACATAAACCAAGGGTCAGGCATAATTTCTGTGCGAATGCTGGTGTCTCTTTTAGGTTATACCCAGTGATTTGATCTTGGTTATGTACAGTACTTTACCTTACAAACAACTTTGCCTACGCTGGGCATATGTTTTCATAACCCTATGTTTTTCTTAGTAAATAAGGTTATATGAAACAAGATATTGATTTGCCATGGACTTAATACCAGGCAAGAGGGCAGAGCATGTGTGCAAGGTTGTCATGATTGGCGATTCCGGAGTGGGAAAAACCTGTGTCATCAGAAGATTCATCGACAACGAATTCTCATACAATTTTGTGGCAACCATCGGTGAGGTCTAATAAGTACAGTTCTTGCCTTGACTTTATCGCGAAAATACCAAGTCGAAGTTATGTCATTTAGTTCTATACTCTGAGATCACTGAAATAGTAAACAAAACAGTAACTTCCAATACTGTTGGCAGCTATGCTGCATTACATTGCATAATAGTAGAGCAGAAATCCGACGCTTTATAGTATGATTGTTAGCACTAAGCGACAAAGCAATGTTTTTTTTGCTGGGAGGTATCAAATCATGAAGCTTGAATAATAAGAAGTCAATGCAATATCTTAGCGACATACAGTTAACTGAACTTTTGCACTACCCTTCATATTTCTGTGTTTTGTGTAAAACGCAGGGATTGACTTCAAGATCCGAATGATGAATGTGAACGGCAAATATGTTAAAGTTCAGATTTGGTGAGTTACCAGCATGTCCACTGTAGCACGTAAGGTCACGAATGAAAGGTACGTAACAGAATTATGAGATTACTCGTACCAAGAGCTGCAGCACCAACTGTGTAGGCGCTACCAATCCAACGAAGACATGTCACTGCCTTTTTTGTTTATATGTTCATTGTCGCTGTTAGCCTACGAAATCTATCACGTAACAATGTAATCGGCCAGCTGACACAACGCTGTTTGTGTAGCATAACATAACAAGTTGCAGTAGAAGTTCTTCTTATTCTTTGCATCACGCTGGGTTTATAGGCCAGGCTAGTTGTTGCCAGCAATTATTACCATAATTATTTTCGAGCACGTTTTAAGCCATTTAGTTTTGTCACATTTTCCCGTTCATTAGCGCATGTAAGTAACACCTGACTTGGTTTGTTTGTCCCCATACCCACGCTTTTGACGGAAAATTAATTGGTTGAAATTAATTATTGATTGTTTTTGCACACAAACTGATCCTGTTCAGGGACACCGCGGGTCAGGAACGATTTCGTTCTATAACAACTGCGTACTACCGGGGCGCTAAGGGTGTCATCATCGTGTATGACATCACAAACCAGAAGTCGTTCGAAAACGTCACAAAGTGGATCGTGAATTTTAGCAGGGTACGCTAAGTCTTAGCAATAAACCGGTAAATCTGTTTGAATAGTTTTATTTTCGACTAATTTTAGTTGCATTGGATAGTTGTAAGTGATTGAATCTTCTCTTTCGTTTGTCGCAGTGGGCTGAAGACGACGTGGAAAGATTGCTGATCGGTAACAAATGCGATAAAGAAGACATGAGACTAGTTGAAAGAATCGAAGGTGAACAGGCAAGTGCTGAAAGATGGTGTCAGTCCTTGCCGCATATTAAGCAATGAAATGCTTTTCATGAAATATTTCTGCTAGTTTTTTCGTATAACTTTTTAACTCAGTTGTTTCGCAAATTAGCACCAATCTGCAGACAGTATCTCAACTATTACAAAGAACATCATGTTTCAGTTTGAATTACAAGCAAACACATTTCACCACCCTTGCGACAAAAACTTTAATATTTTAGGAGCTTTAGGTAGCGATCAAGAGTAATTTTTTTTAAACTCCATGATGCAAACTAACAACATATGTAAATCATTATTATGGTACGATTTCTATGTTACAGCTGGCCAAACAAAGCGAGATGATGTTTAGTGAAACGAGTGCTAAAGATGACGTCAACGTTGACCATGCGTTCATGCAGCTGCTCACGAAAATTATCGATAAAGTAAGTTTGGGGCCACTACGCTATTTGATATGCCACTAGTTCGTCGTTTGAATAAAGAAATTTTAATTGTTAGATAAATGATTTATAGACTTTACAAATTAGATTTTAATGCGATTTTTCTTGGCTTTGTTAGGAAACGAAAGCCAACAAAATTAAAAATGAAGGTATCAATAAAACGAAAACTGAAGACAAGGCCATCGTACTTGATCGAAAAACTTCAAATGGCGAAGCGGAAAAGAGAAAATGTTGTTGAAACTTCCAGCACAATTTGTATTGGACATTTTCTATAAAGTTTCTCTGCACGCTACAAGGCTAGAGTCTATGCACATTAGGTTCAATATTTCAACATAACCCGTAAGTAAAAGGCAATGATGGATTTTGAGCTGCGGACTATACAGTATGGAGAGTCCTTTGAATGCTAACGTATAGTTGTGGTTTTCCCTGATCAAACTTTTATAAATTTTACATTTTCCCAAATTTACGGTCTGGTACCATGATCTTTATTCGCGGACTAAATACAGTCTTCGGCGATGACTCCTCGCCATTCCGCCCCGATTAGTGAGTTTTCCTGTGTCACACATTTTTTATTTATATCGTATTGCCCGACTTTAAAACTGTTCTACAAGATCACTGAACAGTTTGTTGTCTGTCGCAGGCAATTGCAAAGCTTCTTTTTATTAAACAATTAAACTTAATTTTTAATTGCTTAATTACCGTTTTCGTGCTTCATGCCAAATCTTCAATTTGTTTCAGGTTTGGTGCTAATAAGTGCCGTGTTTATTTTCATTGAATCAATTTTGTCGTGTTTGTGATATGTTTAACGCGCTGACGCTAAATGAGTCTACTTTATCGATATTTTACCATTTATTCTAACAAAAACGCCAACAACAATAAACAACTCTAAACATAATCCTGGTGACCTGATCACGCAGTATCGTCAGTTTGCGGTGAGATGACCGACTGCACTGGGCCCCGGTCTTTCAATCTCCTGCATTCATTGGTAAAGCATGGAGTGTAGAGATTTCCGCATATTGGCCATTTCCTGATTTCTCTGCATTAAAAAGGTTTCGCGTAACCAGCTTTTTGGAACTTTTCTTTCAATTTGGAAAAGTTCACATACACCCAAAGAGCGCCGCTTGTATACTAAAGTCACTAACTGCAGCATCATAATTAAAACCTCGTTACTGCTATTCTACAGTGGCGAGCTTATTATTAATATTGGTATTCGGGGCAGCTTTGTGCGTATAGGTCGCAATAGGCACTGAATTTTGGCAATTTACCGTTTCCAACAAGAATTTCTTTTGCAGACTAGCTAGTTCTTTTTGCAGTTCATCGGTGACGGTTTTATGCTGGGTTACATGACTTTCCTCGATCTCAGTAACACTGGAAGCAAATAATTTTTTGTTAAACATGGATGTTCACCCGTCATTATATCAACAACGGAGCGATCTATTAAGTGGAATAAGTTGACTTGAGTATTTCCATGACCAAAAGTTAAGGAACATTGATGGCGTGGTCATTGATGTGATAGTCCAAAATTTATGATTTTGTTTATCTAATGTTATTACTGCTACGGGAATAATACCATCTGCTTAACAGAAAAGTTAGCAAATGTCACAAATAGCACGTTACTGGCACCAAGCGAGACATAAATTTAATTCAAAGTCGTTAGTGACAAAAGTTCTAGCAAACTGCATAGACTTTCAAGCTATGATACATTTTTCACCTTTTGTTGTATTGTTCGTGCAACTGCTTCATTGACTTGTAGCGCTGCGTTTGGACAACTCGTATCTGAGCCAACAACTTCATTTGTTGAGTTAACAAGCTCTATTGATGAAAAAATTCATTTGAAAAAAATCAACTAATTTGTTCTGTAATCCTAAACACATTAAGTATTTGATCAAGGCAAGCTTAATATATACGTAGTATAGGAATATAGAATTTAGTTCATTGACAAGTTTGTCAAAGACTAACGTTAAGCTTCTCTTCCGTTTCTTTAGCCCGTTCTATGTCTGATTCCCATTGACCAAGCACGGTGCCCATTTGTTTTCTGTATTCCTCGTATAAAGTGTTTCTGCTTTCTTTCTGCGAAATTAAAAACAGAACGGATTTGGTTAACTTTAAATCTACCTGTTTTCTAGTTTTTAAGGAACAGGAAAATGTCGGTAATTTCAAACTAAAGTAAACTATGGAGACATTTTAAAACAAAACACTAGGTTTATTTTTATATCTTTTGAGAAATTGTTATGTAGGAAATTGGTTGTTTGCTTTATGTATGTGGTACGTTGAATTATATAACATATCAATATAATTACAAATTAGATAAAGCGATGCTATTCATTTATCTCTGTTAGCTAACTTACAGTTTTAAAGCACACAGTAGGGAACAAGGACAAAGCGTAAGGCGACCGTTTTAAGTTCTACACAAGGTGGTGAAATTGGCATTGAAATTGAATAGCGTTTTTAGAAAGTTGCAGAAGTTGTATGGCACACGGAATAATTCCATTTGTAATTCGGCCTCCGGACATTTTTCAGCTTTCAGACTTTAAAAGTAGGTGAGCCCGAGAACAAGTTTCGTGTTCCTATTTCAGTCTCGCAGTTTGCTGCGGAAAGACGTCTACTCAATAATTCAACACTACCTGAGAGTCTAGAACAGAATCCACTTTGTCACGAGATACATTGCACTGTTTGGTGAATATTTCTAACTTTCTTCGTTTTGTATTTATGGTCTTCTGTATGTCCGCTCCGAACTGCTTCAGCATCGAAGTTACAGGACTGCAAAAACAAATCAAATAGTAAAACTTTCCAATCGTAGTTGCAAATTGCAACACTCATGTTGTTATCAAATTGCACGTCAGTGAGTTTGAGCTCAAAAGCGTACGATGGGACCATTATTGCTGGATGTGCTGTAAAGCTGTTGTCTATAGCATTATCGTAGTAAAAATAGCCTACTATTTTGCCAATATACAGCCAACAGTACTAAATACTTGTAGGCCTACTCAGGGTTACCATATTTTCGTGGCCTAAAATCCGGACACTCTTTATTGCCCACTAGCGGTTTTAAAATGAGGTATGAACACATCGTCTGTCAATATGACCTCACACTAGCATTGCTTCGCCTATCCATTGTATACCGGAGTGGATTTTTGAACATGGTGTCATTAATTCACTAGGGTATTGGGCCATCTCTGATTTGACCTCCGGTGATCTCAAAATTACAAAACAAAGCAAACAAAACAAAATTAAATTTTAGCACTTAACATATTCGCCTCGCATCTTCAACTAGAACAGGGGTTCTAAAACTTATGGAGAGGCGCCCCACCTTGACGGTGCGAACAAAACCCGCGCCCCAATTCGAAATAATTAAGCATTAAACAAACGACAATTTCCTTGGTATTCTCTTTTGGTCTGCAACAGACTTCTTGTTGCGCTATTTTTCTACTGCTTTATAATTTTCTTCAGCGAATATACGCTCTTATCGTTTCAGACATGTTCTAAATTTTGCAATATCGACCAAGATATAAGGCCTTCAGCTACTAGCCCGGCTCCACTCATCCATGTATCATTGTATCCCAAATAAAGCGCTCTATAGTCGTTTATGACGTAACAATGAAATTATTACCCGTAAGGCAACAAACAATTTTGAAAAATTCCGAACATTTAAGCATATTTTAGCATTTCCCCCCGGACGCAGTTTGAACACTAAAATTCCGGACATGTCCGGGGAAATCCGGACGTATGGCAACCCTGCCCTACTATCAACAACTAACAACTTGTTAAGTATAACTGTGTTACATTCTATAAGTATCTAGCCTACTACGTAAATGAATTCATAGACTATATACGGATAGGCTAAGCCAAATTACTTCGACAATTCATGCTAAACGCGGTCAACTCACATTTGCCCATCATCTACATCGTCATCTGATTCCTTGGAATAAGCTTCGTCTTTTCCTCGTTTTTTGCTAATTTTCTGTCCTCGTGTCCCTTTGCCTGGAAAATACCATATAATAATCTTAGAAATGTATAACTTGAAGCCTAACTCAGAGCCTTGGCCCGGCATAGCCTGATACTTCCTCTTAGTGTTAAACCGCAGTTAACCCAGGTCTACGAGAGTGGTTGTATTATATTGTGCTGATTGTCATCAGTCATCACGCTCAGAAAGCACAACATCACAAGTGGAAACATCCACACGTCAATAACAGTTGTATACAGAATTTGTCTGGCTAAAGCTTCTAGTTGGGCTTGTGTAAAGCCTGCTTTTAAAAGTGTACGGTACCGTAAGAACATACCTGCATTTCTTTCTGACGTTACAACATTGCTCTCGTTTTCAGCATCATCTAACCCAAAATCAGATATATATGGTTCATCTAGCTTATTTTTACCTTTTTTAGGCATTTTTGATTTCAGTCAGAGCAATTTTTTGACCAAAAACAGAAATTTTACTTTGCCTAATAATGCAAGCGAACTTAAGTTCTGTAACTGCTTTCGCGCACCAGAACTGTCGTTCGCCTTGTCTACGGTTGAATGAGCCAGCCAATGATAGAGAAGTTAATGATTCATGCATCATAATCCAAATAGGTAAATTACAAGAGTTTGGAAAATCGAGACACTAAAGTATTGTGACCGTTACGTCACAAATCATGGGCTGTTTTATAAATGCTGAAATTTGATTTGGGGATCTTATGATACAATCGCTGACCAAACTTAAATTCTCCTCAATGACGTACAGATAAATTACGCAACCTTGAACTGGTGTGATTGCTATATATATATAATCTAATCATTCTAATGTTATGTTTGCAATCTCTCTCGTTTACTTGTTGTTGAGCAATGTAATGTTCAGTAAGCTTTACCCAAAGGCTGACCCAAATTTCAGTTCTGTTAGCGTAACAACGAATGGTGTAAACAGTGTAGTCATCAGTACTCAGTAAAGTAAAGATTACTTACAAAGTAAACAATCTTTAAACGTAACCAAATTAAAAGAAAGTAAAGATTTTGTTAATACACTTTGGCACTTTGAAGGTTAAATTTATATTTTTCGACACCAGCTTTCGCAAGCGTAGGCTTGCTTCTTCAGGTGTACTTCGAAAATTGGGTGTAGTTTTTTATTTTACTTTAAAATTTGGTTAACACTGTTCAGACAACATCAGCATTAATATACAGTACTTGCAACCAAAGAGATTTAAACTGAGATTAATGTTTAAATCTCTTTGTTGCAACCCATCTGCTTTCACAATTTCGGACAAACATTTTTCGCGCATGCGCACAAGCGGTTGTTCAAAAGACCCACTGCACTTCGCAAAAGGTCTGCTGTTGAAATAGTGTCTATTGCAGAAGTTCACAACTGCAAGAAGCCTTTGGATACTATACCTTAGCCTAGCTACTTTAACTTAATTTGTGAGTTTGTGAAGTTATCTGGTTGTGCACTCTCGGACTAGACCCGTACTCGGAATGGTTCCACGACATATGGCCGCGGGAAAGTGGCCGCGAACAAACTCACCGGGGTCAACTGAACGTGACGTAAATTGACCGCAGACAAACTGACTGTGACATAAACTGGCCGGCGATCAAATTAACCGTCGATAAATTGGCCGGCGATCAAATTAACCGACGACAAATTGGCCGTCAAAAGGTCAAAATTCTAATTCACTATCTAGTCACTTCTGTTTATTTCAATAAACGTTTCAATGTGTATTGAAATAAAAAACAATTTTGTTAAAAACAAAGGAAATAGTTACAAACAAATATTTACTTTACATATCATATACTACCGAGTTTAAAATTTTGACCTTTTGACGGCCAATTTGTCGCCGGTTAATTTGATAGCCGGCCAATTTATCGACGGTTAATTTGATCGCCGGCCAGTTTATGTCACAGTCAGTTTGTCTGCGGTCAATTTACGTCACGTTCAGTTGACCCCGGTGAGTTTGTTCGCGGCCACTTTCCCGCGGCCATATGTCGTGCTCCCACTCGGAATATAGCATATATATATATATATTTATATATGATCGTTTGAACGCCAATCTATTATATTAATGAGCAAAGGATTGAGGCTTCGGTGCACGCAATCGCACCAAATTGCGTTTTTTTGTATGCACGTTTTCTCATCAAAAACTGTCCTACTTTCCAGTTGGGGCGGTTGGTTGGTTTGCGGAATGTGTAGGCTTACGCAGAACGTTGGTTTAAGCAGAGGTAGGCGGTCGATATTTTCAAAGTACCGTCGGTAACGGCACCGGTACTTGGCAACAAATGTACCGACGGTTCTGGTATTTGTTACTATTTCCTAAAAGTAGTTCGTTACTTTCCTGCACTTTTGTAGAGCGGATACTGTTGTAAGTCGTAATTAAAATGAATTTTTAAAAAACCTACTTCTGAAAACCTTGAAGTAATCATTTTAAAAGTACTGAAACCGACTTATTTTTCTTGAAAAAAGTAATTCGGTACTTTTTTCGAAAGTAACGACGGTATCGGTACTGAAAAAGTACAGCGGTACAGTAATTCGGTACTATAGTACCACGGTAGTTTTCACCTTTGGGTTTAAGCTATGACAAAGAAATTTGTTTGTGCACTACTTGTGTGAAGTATTACACAAGAAACTCATCTGTCATAAAAACCGCATATGCTGGCGGTAATTGTTTGAATATGAGCGAGGACGATTGATGGTTGATAACTTGTTTTACTTTTGTTTCGATGGATGAGTTCTCATTTCTCAAATTGCGTGACTATGCTGTTAGTTGCTTGATTCTGTCTATACAAATTACTAAATTACAAAATTCCCATTTTATTTATTATTAGACACGAAGGCTTTCACCTTCGGGCAAAGCTTACTGAATGTTACATAGCGCTGTAGTAACCAGTGAAACCGATCACACGAAAAGGAAAGATTGTAAACATTGCTGAAATGAAATTGAAGGCAACCTTTACTCGACAAAATTATGTCTGTGGTTATAATATTCATCACAGTTATTAAAACAAGAATTTAGTACAGTACAATGACAGAACTCGGTAAAGATAACAAATATCGATACACCGTTTCACTTGAAATACAAAACATGAGACATAAGCTTACAGAAGTGTCGCATTTCCTTGCGTATTGAAGGTTAAAAAAATGAGCGATCACGTCTGCGTGTGTCGTTCCGCGGCTGTAGCAAGCCTTGTTCGCGGTAGAGAGATGCAGTTTGTTGCGATGTCCAGTGGACTTTGTTTCTTGATGCGTAAAAAATATATACTATAGTTTGCTCATGCTCTTGGAGATGTATAACACGTTAGTTAGGCGATCAAAACTTCATCACATCAACCAGGTATCAATGTCATTAGATCTGTTGTTTCCGAATTGATCTCATTGCTTATATTGGAAATAGAATTTCTTGAAAGCTTCCTCGTTGACTAGCGTTCGTAGTTGGCTGATCTTGCTGTTGAAACTTGGTCCTCAAAACTTCATAAATAGCTGGTAACATGCTTTCTCGCTCAATGTGCAACTAACTCAGCAATTTCGAACTTATCAGGGCACCAATTTATAACAAATAAAGCGAGGATGGTTGAAGACGATATATTGTTTTTCTTCTGACTCGATGGTATGGTTGTCGTTTCTCAGCGGCTTAATAATGCTGTTTGTTTAATTTCTGTTTATATATATTACTAACTAATAATTTTCCATTTTTATTTATTATAAGACACAAAGGCTTTCACCTTCGGGCAAAGCTTACTGAATGTTACATAGCGCTGTAGTAACCAGTGAAACCGATCACACGAAAAGGAAAGATTGTAAACATTGCATCGATATATATATGGCACACCAGTTCAAGCGAGGTAATTTATCTGACGTCATTAAGGAAAACTCAAGTCTGGTAAACAACAGAATTACAATATCCCAAATTAAATTTCAAACATCTCGAAAACAACTCGTGAGTCGTGACGTAATCGTCACAAAGCTATTTAGGGCTTACTTGAAATTATAGGTTTAGCATAAAAGTAAGGTTAGATTAGGTTTAGAATCATCCGTTGATAAACCTAACATTTAAGTTAGGTTAACAAGAAGCAACAAAAATAACTTCAAACACTGTACAAATTATTTATGAGTGAAATAATGGTGAAATTAAATCTAATAGTGGTTTACCAAAGAAAGAGCCTCATTCACTGTAAGTATATGTTGCACGGTCACAGCAAGTTGTTAAAGATAACCTCGTAAGGCAATTTTTAAATTGTAACTAATTATGCTAAAGAACAGTAACTGCACTCTGAGCATGTAAAACTGTTTTCTAGTCATTGTTTATATGTGTGGCTGCGCACAGGAGCGAATTCGCATTCATGTGGTATGCATATTGTAAATGAATCTACTGAGTCTTAAGTTTTTTTCCTAGAAATAGTGGTAGCCAAAAAACTTAGACAATTTTGAAATTAAATCAGGGGCAACACACACAACCTTCTGATCACGTCGGGGTCACCAGAATATATGGCGAAGGTAGGTTGTCGTTGCGTTGTTGCGATGCTGACTCCTTTACTCAGAAGGTTGCTATCTCAGTTGGTTGATACCTTCACTCATATATTAAAAGAAAAGCACTCGGCAATCTTAATTTAAGACTTTACTCAAACTGATGTCCTGCGCGCAGGCAGTGCAAAAACGAATGGGCAGGTAAAGTGAACGAGCAATGCGAAAATACACACGTGCTGGGAACATCACGAGGGCGCCAACCAGCGACAAACCAGTAAGTATCCAACGGCCGCTACAAACCTTTCCCGGTGAAAGTTGTCCTTTATTTTATGTTTTTAGCAACGAGTTCATGTTTATTTGAAACTGACGTTAAAGCCAAGTGTTTGACAGTTTTTTCATGATGCAGGGTGTTTGAATAAATTGATTTTCAAATGTAATGGAAAATTTTCAAGTTGGTTTACATTCTACTGCGAATGCTCAAGGTACTATGATTGGCTTGGCTGTATTTGTTAAAGAATAGTGGTGTTGCATATTTAAGGGTGTTTTGTTATTTTTTTTAGAAAGAAAACGGAAAAATCCAAATCCAGAACCAAAATCAAATAATGGTTCCACATTAAATGTTTTATACATAAAAATTGCAGTTGCCTTAATTTTTGTTGCCGGTTTAGCTTGTACTTTAATTTTGGTTTTAGGCGACGGTAAGTTGAACAGGTGTGATTGAGTAATGATCTGTGCAACTTTCCTCATGTGGTCATAAAACTTTGTAGAATTTTTGTTGATCTGACTCCAAAATTGTGTGCATTTGTTAGACTGCATAGTTTGTAGTTGAGCACCTCTCTAATTTAATTAAACTATCTGTATTGTTGTTGTGTAGTTGGATTCCAAAAACAAATGCTCCTCTCTGAAACACAATATGCAAAGAAATGTATCCACATCAGTGTTGTAATGTCTCGAGTCACGTTTTAAAATTACTTGACTTGACTCAAGTCTCGGAAAGTAAGTTGACCAAGTTGTAATGAAATGTGGTGTATGGTACCTTAGGGATCACGACATATGGCCGTGAACAAACTCACCGGCGACAACTGGTAGTGGACAACTGACCGGCAACAAATTGGCCGGCGATCAAATTAATCGTGACGTAAACTGGCCGGCGATAAAATTAACCGTCGATAAATTGGCCGGCGATCAAATTCACCGGCGACAAATTGGCCGTCAAAAGATCAAAATTCTAATTCACTATCTAGTCACTATCCAGTATGTGTATTGCAGTCAAGGTTGCCACTCGTAGAGTTTTTTGGCCCCTTGTAGGGTGTAGGGTGACCCTACGGGTTTTTCACCTTTATTCATAGATTTCCTATTGTTACATGCATTTTCCGGTCTAGACAAGTTGTTTGATGTTCGGGTGTTAAATGGCGAAGCCAGAACCAACAACAAAGTTGAAGGTCACCACAATCTAATAAACAGGATGTTATCAATGCAACACCCAACCATTTGGAAATTTATAGAAGCTTTGAGGAAATTGCAGAACATAAACAAAAACTAGATTGAGGCGCTCTGTGCCCAAGGGCCTCCTGTCAAAAGGAGAAAATACAAGGATCTGGATGCGCGACTTCAAACCATCGTTGAAGATTTTGCAAACCGTGACATATTCGATTTTCTCAGAGGCATCGCCCACAACCTACAATTTGCGCAATAAACTTCCTTATTTGTCAAATAACAGTTTGTGTAAATTTTAGTGCCCTTATTATGTAGTGTCATATGTGTTTTGCAGTGAACGTCTTTTAATGTTGTTACTCGTATTTCCGGAAATATTTCTGTTAATTTCAATAAATGTTTCAATGTGTATTGAAATAAAAAAAATTTTTGTTAAAAACAAAGGAAATAGTTACAAACAAATATTTACATATCATATACTACCATCAACTTAAACACAATAATTCAGCACTTGCACGGTCAATTTACCTCCCGGTCAATTTTCATTCCGGTAAGTCTGTTCGCGGTTAGTTTGTTCGCGGTCAATTTACATCACAGTCAGTTTGTTTGCGGTCAACTTACGTCACGTTCAGTTGTCCCCGGTGAGTTTGTTCGCGGCCATATGTCGTGGAACCGGTACCTTAACCTGTAAGGTTTGCCCACTTCCATACAAAGTCTGTTTACTTGTGTATATCTCAACAGTGAACTTTGATAGACTTCAGCAATAATAACACAGGAATGACAACTGTATAATCTGATTATATTGAAGCTTCTTTGAACGATTACATTTTAAATAAAAACATTGGGACAGCTACATAATAAAGTCGACCATTTTCTAGGGTTAACTTCGTAGACTGTAACGCATTGAACAACTATGAATAACAACACACGCAATGCAGGCATGCACGACATTTTTGTCACGACTTAATACGATAAGCAGAGAGTAATCGATTACGTAACGTTATGCTTTGCCGATTTCCGTAAACAAAACAGTATTCTATGCAGCATTCTATTTGCAGATAATCTTATCATATCATCACAAAGTCATTAAATCTTGGTTGTTAATTTATTGACCAACTGAATTACAGACAGATTTCATTGCGAACGATCGATTAAAGGTATAGCCAATGACATGACTTGATTTGACTTGCATTATATTTTAACTTGACTTGACACGAGTCCTAAAAAAATGACTTGGTTACAGCACTGATCAATATCACTGCAAAACCAGACTGGTTTTAGAGAGAGGAATGCAATGAGGTTTTTGGTAACATGCTTTCATAATCTCTGTTCAATGCACATGAAACAACAACCAAAATATAGCAGAGCGTTTGAGAGTAAAACTCACAAAATGATGATTAGAATATCATCAAATGTGCACAACAATTAGCTAATTAGAGCTAATTACTGGCAATTGTCAAAGATCATTGCAACAAGTTATATGATTTAAGAAGAGCAATTTTTACAAATAATAAAAATATTTGTTTTTTATTTAAATCATCTAATAGTTTGTTTTGGATAATATTAACCATTAACAGGGTCATCTGATCCACGCTCAGGTCTTGGAAATGAGGACGGTTTTCTTTGGAATACTTGCCCAGGTGAAGACTTTTTTAGAAAGAGAAATTTGAAAAAGGCCAATAGTATTCAATAGAGTCATCGATTGCTAGTGATACGATTTTGTTCAGATAATTAAAAAAAATGTTGGCCATGACATGTTTACTAGATGTTGAGTGTGAATTTGATACAACTTTGTGCTCGTTTTCTTGTCCATTTGGTTATGAAGTGGACAATAACAACTGCCCAGTGAGCTGTTTATGTGCGGCAGAAACTTCAAATTTTGAAGGAGATATTCAAATTTCTACAGAGAGCTTGCCGATGTTTATGAAGGTTCATTAGAATCTTATACACATTAATTGTACTATTAGAAAGTATATAACATTTACATATGGTTAAGTTGAGTACAATTTTCGGACCAGAGTTTGAGTGTAAAAGATCCACACGTCCACATCCACATTATAAAAAACAAACAAAAAGTAATTGCTTCTCATGTCCTTGGTTGTTGCCTAATACTTTATCTAGTCGCACCATAAAGATAAGATCACTAAACACGGTTTCGCCTTTTCACCTAAACATATTTTACACCAACAACATATTTTGTGCTTGCTATACGCACTTTGTTTTTTGTTCCTCGGTAGTATATTCAAGCAAGTTACTTGTAAACCTCGCATATGACAGAGAAGTCAGTCAACTGTATTCATCCATTATTTATGTGCGATATCCTTTGTACACAAAATTATTCATGAGCACACCGTGCTGGGTCCCTATATGTTACAATTCGCACGAATTCTTAAGTAAGTTAGAAGTCATATTCCAGTACTAAACAACATACTACATTTTATTCTTCGTTACTGTCATCAGAATGCTACAAAATCAGACAATTTTGCATTTATTCAACGTGTGGAGAGATGAAATTTTTAGGGGTTATCTTTGAACAAACTTTATAATTTGTAAATTTTTCTATGTTTTACTTTTTTAGTTTACCATACTGATTACCTTTGTACTGTAGTTCACATCATAGTGTAACACAAGTAAAACATCAAATCAAGTGTAAAAAAATTGTAGACATTAATTTTATCTATGACATCACATAGGCCTATTACCGGTACTGTACAATTTGCAGTGTACATACATTCACACTGTGTGAGAGTGGAAACATCACCAAAATTAAAGTAAGGAGGAAACTTAGGATATATATTGCCATACTATGCCATGTATGTGTAATTTCTATAAATTTTACATAGGCTACCACATCCATATTGTACCATCCCAGATAGCACGTCGCTCGAGGGCCGACGTCGAGCCGCTAGCTTGCTTTTGGCGGCCCACAAACGATAATCGCTGAAGGACCAACTTCGTTTTGTTCAGCGGGCCTAGGTCGGGTAGGGAGCAACAAAATCTTTGTCGGACCTCGGTCGGCGAGTTAGCTACGATCTCCTACGAGCCGACTTTGGGCCTACCAACAATCACTAACACACAGGGTTTTTATGCAGTTCAGCAAAAAGTTTATTTTTTCAAATTTGAAAGTTCTACCAGCAAACACAATATTTTATTATAATCACTATCATCATCCGCTATCATCACTTGTAGAAGGTGAGTCGAAATTCATGAAATACAATTGTCTGCGCGTGGCTTCATCTTTCCGCTCTTTATCTAAAACATTTTTGTAATGAAATATATTGCATAATGTTTCTTTACTATCTACAAAATTAAAAATGCAAAGTAAAACGTTCTGCAATACATGATATGAACATCACGCACGCATGCCACACAGCTTACCCATTTTGTTCTTCATTCTTTTTAGCCGTCCCCCTTCCCTATCACTAGCATTTTTTAACCATTTCTTGATCTCGCAGATACTCTCTGCTTCCTTAATACCCGATTTCTTGTCAGCATCTAAAGTATAATGACATAAAAACAAAATACTGGAGTAAACATCATCGACAGATAGGCCTAATAAGGTACCTGTACCGAATAAGGCCCACCTAACACTTTTTTGAAAATAACTCAAGAACCATAAATGAGAACAGACTGGAAAATCGTATTCTATTAGTGAGGGTATATGACTACAACATATTAAAACCACAATACCTGACAACCCCCCAAAAATTTTTTATAAAGAAATTAAAAATTCCAAAAAATGGGCCTTATTAGGAGCATAGGCTCCTAATAAGGCCCACCAATTTTGTGAGTATTTTGATTCAAAACATAGTAATAGACAACATATAACATTATTAGAAATTTCACATTTTAAGTTGTACAAACATTTAAAAAGATTCCACTAGGCGCATCAAAGTAACTGCAACAATTTGCCAACTGATGACTGGAACCACTCTTGAAGTCTGGACATCAATTAGCCAAGCATCTTGTATGGGCCTTATTACGTGCATGTGGCATCCACGAAAAAAATGTCACATTTTTATCATCAGAAAAATTTTAGCAAACAAAAGTGCATTATCCTTTTCAATACTAAGTTGGTTGTTACATGAAAACTTCAGCCGGCTGACAACAGTTCATTTAACCAGCCAAATTCTCACTTACTTTTTTTCTAAATTAACAAAACCACCTTAACTGCAAATATCAAATTTTTGTTGTGCTCTAGCGAATCGGTTGATCACGTGACAAGGATGAAATCTGGTAAACCATCATGAATTTATATTAGTTTTTATGTAGGGACAAAATCTTTCATTTATTTGCACGGGTTTGCGAAATATGAGCAATGGGCCTTATTAGGGACCGGGCCTTATTCGGTACAGGTACCTTAGTAAATAACACTCACAATACATCTTAAAACAATTAAGAAGCGGTAAGCAACCTAAAAAATCAAAACATGACTTAGCAAAACCATCAACACTCAATTTTGACTTATTCACCTATAACAGCTTTTGCGAGTTGTGATGAATGCATTCCTGTCTTATGACCCTTTCCCATCCAATTACAATTGGTTGCCAGTTCACAGGTCAACAATTTGCTCAACATCATGCTGATAACATCTTTTGCTGTTATGCCACCTATTGTTTCTAGATAGGAAATCTGAAAAAAATCCTGATAAGAATCAATTGTTTGGCGGCATTATGTTACTGGTTACATGTCATGCTTTTACATGGAAGCATTATCAAAGTTGAAAAAAATGTCAACGTAGTCCCCCATAGCAATTAGATAAAAGAGATGAAAATACTCAATATTCATATTATTATTTAATTATCAGTAACTTGCATATTAACCTACATGTTGCACTTACAAAAACATGCGCTTGTGATTTCTCTGCTAGCAGTGATTCCACCCTATCAAAATCCTCAAATGAATCTATCGGCAAGTTGAAGTGTTCCACCGAAGAAGTGGACGGTATCTGCCCTTCCACAAATTGGCGATGAAGAGACTGGAGCATTACACTGTTTTGTTTTACTTGTCTCCAAATTCTTTCAAGTAAGAGAATAGTAGATGGTCTCTCACTGTTCAAATATTTGCGCAACATCACCAAGAGCTTGTGACACATGATAATTGGTAGCCCACCAAAGAGTTTTACAAAACCACTTTTACTTTACTCCTTTTTACATGCAATTATTCCGGGAAAATTTATTTAGTTCTGTACAACTTAAACTTACCGTTCTGTGGGCAATTGATGTGACGCACTTGCCTGTACATCAGTTTCTTGAGAAGTCACAGAACTGCAAAAAACATGAAGTGTGTATTGTTAGTATTAAATACATCATTTAGTGAAATACGCATATTATAATGGTCTGATACGGGCACGACAAATAAAGATTGCAGTTAGTACAGTACTGGAAATATTGCATGTCAAATTTGTTTACCTTGTAACTAAAATGGGTGTTGAAAAAGAAGTATTTGCACTGCCAAAACAAAGAAATTGGTAGCATAGCTTATCACTTCTAAATTTTGAAGATAAAATACTTTCATTTTTTTACCTTTAACATTAATGTAAAGATTGGTAACTTTTATATGTAGCCCATAACTATTTTAAAAAATTACATATTATTTATAATAACAGCAATATCGAGAATAATGTATACCTACTTTCCTGGGTGTTAGGTATTTCTGGAACAACAGGTGGTGGTGTTGAATGTTGTAAAAACAATTTTTTCCTTTTGGGTTTGGATTGGTCTGATTCCCAGTGGTTACTGCAGTAAATATGTTCACTAATGTGCAAATCACTACTTTAGACAGTCATAACATGTATAATAATAATTAATCAGGTAATTTATCAAGCATTTGCACTTTGTTTATTTCATCATCCAAGGTCAATTCTGTTTACTTTACCTGGCATCATTGTCAGAATTTGAATCTTCAAGTCGAGATGGAGGTCGAATTCTGATAAAAAATATGTATATATATGTTTTTGTTTCAACAAAATATTTGAAAAATGTGCGAGTTTGAATACTTCATTACAAATAAATTATGTAATTTATTTAGTCACATATTTTTAGTTGTCAAATGCTACTCACAGAAAACCTATCTTCATTTCTTAAATTGCTAAGTGTCCAACCGCATAATTTGTTTTTTTATCTGACTTACTTCCTTTTACTTTCAACGTCGGTAGTGTCTAAATCTTCTGAGCAGATATGAGTTGCATTTACTGCTTTTTCACACTTTTTTCTAGCACTCTTATAATTATCTGGGAATAATTAAAAAACATGTTTAATTTAACACAGGCGATTGATCCATTGAAACAAAGCAAGTAGGCTTTGCTTTACAACAAATTTCAATATAACTACCCGTTTCCTTCAAGATTTTAGCAGCAAATTGATTCCAATCTCCACATGGTGGAATGCCTTTTTCTACTGCCCTGCAAACAGCTGTTCCCTTGATTGCACCTTTAGGGGGCCAGAAGCAAGTTATTCCATCCTTTGTAGCCTTTATCCATGACTTATGAACGACGGCGACACTGTCTTCTTCATAGAAGTGCACAATTGCAAACTTTTTATTACTCATTGTTAATAAATTTTCTTAATTTCCGATGTTATAAAGAATCAACTTTGGTGAAAAACATGAAACATGACAAACTTGATTTGACAAGCACTTTTTTAATTCACCCACAAAAATTAAGAATGGTTAATATACATCATTTAAGTTTTACGCAGAAATCAATCTTTCAGCTGCCACCATAAGCAGTAATAATACAGCAACCGGATCCGATCTTTCTTCATCGCTTTGCTGGAAAAATATGTTATGCCGTTCAGCTCGTGCTGCAGCATGCCGACGCAGGGTTCTATCGGAAACTATACTGGTATGCATGTTTTGTGCTGAAGCCATGGTTAACCTAAAAAAATGACACTTTTATTAGTCAAACTAGAAACTATTATACATTACAAGTGCAAAATTACACACCTTAATTCTATTTTACACAAGTTCCAGAGAGACTCAAAATACACATGAGGGGGCTTTTTTATCCTCCGTCTAAAATACATGTTTCGCTCATGATAAAGTTACAAAACTTGGCAGTCTTGGACACCTAGCCTAGGTTTATTATTGGACCTCTTCAGATATTGACTTTGCTTGCATGACTTAGTACGTATTTCTTTCTTATAGGGCACATTTTATTTCGAGATTTTGCCTCATTCGAAATTTGGTGGATGTCTTTTATATGCCAAATGGTTTGAAATATAAGCTATACTTTTGTTGAATATTGATTTATAATCCTGAAACGGAAAACAACCTGCCTTAAGCAAATGACGCAGCAGTAGGCCTAGTCGAAAAACACACGTACTAAGCTACGTGACTAAGGCCATTAGCCTATACCAAACTCTTTACGTAGCCTAGCGTGCAGACAGACGCACATTAACCAATCAACGAGTCTCGTGCATGTGTATGTTTTATGATAAGATCTAATCCAACTACAATTGGTACATATAACATTTGGATTTGTATCAAATCTCTAACCACTTATCAGCAGCAATACTATATAATAAACCGAACTATGGTTTAAAATCCACCAGAAAACAATTTTTGCCTGCCTTCATATCTTTTAAATGTTACATCCTCAATCCAAACTATTGTATCGTACTATATCCTATCTCATTGTTCAAACTAGACGGCGACAATCAAACTTGCTGACGACCATAGCCTCAAAGCAGAAAAAAACATTAAAATGATATCGATTTGATAACTTAGAAATAAATGTTTATTTAATTGTTAAACAAAAACTCAGAATAAACAAAGAAGTATAATACGTATTATATTCAAAATATCTGAATAAAAAAGCCAGGGGTGTTATTACTATAGGAATTACTATAATTATTATAATTGTTAGTTTGTTACCAACATTTAGTGATAAAACCTTTCCGACTGTTACGAACCTCATTAAATAATAACATTTATATTTTAAAAATATTAAATAAAACTAAGTTATGTATGTTTAATCATTATTTTGTTCTAAACGGTTTTATGGCATCATCTAACATCACTAATGGACCTCCGTCGGCCCGACAAAGATCTTTTGGACAGCGTAAAAACACCGTGTCTAGCTTGCTACCCATTAGCGGCAGAGGAGCTACAATCGCTATAGCGAGAATAGCTCGTTGTAGTTGTCGGACCGACAACTACGTGCTATCTGGGATTTGTTTAGGCTTATGGTTATGAAGAGGATATTAGAGATGATGGAGAAGTTTCACTCTTTTTTGGATCTTCAATTGATTTTGAAGATGAAATTAATTTGCTGGACTCTAAAAATCTTCGATGGGGCGAAGAAGTTGTTGATGACAAAATTCCGATTTCTTATAGAATAGAAGATAAGCTTAGTAAGTTTTGCGTTTCGAGTATGTACTCAAATCCTGTTTTTTGATTATTTTTAAGTATACACTTATTTACAGAATCAATTCCGTAAGTGGAATCAAAAAGGCTCAGAAGAAGTTTGAGGAGCTGACTTGTTTAAAATTTAAGTCTTACTCACCCTCATCACCTACTCACCACTTCAATTACAAGACGTCAGCACGTTGTTGGTATGGGACATGTGTTGATATTAGATCATTTTGTTTAACCTCACAATACCCTCAACGCACTTTTAAAAATGAATATTTTTAGAACGATGTTAATTTTTAGTACCAGTGGGTACATCATTTTTGATACATCATATTTGTTTATGAAAATAACATAATTTATTAGCATTTAGATTTAGCTGGCTAGCTTTTCATTGGCAGTAGGTCTTTAGAATTGTCAATTAACAACAAGCCCAATGTCGTTCAAAAGCGTGTATTAAACACATTGTTCATAAACCACAGGGCTGCAATGGGAAAAAGAACTACGCCAGAAGAAGACAACACGATTGGGCTCGCTGACGGATGCTATCAAATGGGAATTGTTTTTCATGAAATGATGCACACACTCGGCTTTTTCCATGAGCAAACAAGACCTGATCGTGATGAACATGTCAAAATTCTTTGGGAAAATATGAAAGAAATAAGAAAGAAAAAAACTGCTGGTCGAATCTAACAGTTTGGTAGGATAGGGTTGTTCTTTAACCCAAATCAACACTGAAATTCTTGCATTCGAAGTACACGCTCGTTTACAGAGATTGTAACTTTTACCGCTACCGAGCGGTAAAACACCGCGTTCATTTGCAAAAAGAAGGTCACATTGTGTTTTTTATCCTTTGAGGTCAATAGTCGTTTTTGTTTCATAAGTACCCCAAACCGATGAGATTATAGATAAAAAACACAATTGTCTAATACTTTAAGAAACAAACGACGACTAGGCATCGAACTTAGGGACTCAATTGAACAAAACGATTTGAATTGAATTTTAGCCAGACTTTGGAGACGACTTTTGCTGCACCTGGAAAAATTTCACCTAATAAAACTTTTTTTTGCAAACGCGTACAAATCAGCAAAACGAGAAAAGTTTTCCATAAGTTGTAATTGTTTCTTGTTGGTAAATCTTGTTGGTGTATTGGTATATTTCGTCTTTCTTTATGGTTTGGCTGCATATGTCAATTGATTGTATGCTTGACTGAAGTTACATTTTCCAAAAAACTCGGCTCGGTAATTGAGTTTGACGACTTACAACATCAATGAAAATATTTTTTTGTAAATTTTGGCAAATATTTAATAAATGAACACAAACGTATGCACACAAATAGATTTTATTTTAAGTTACATTGTACATGAAAGAAAAATCATTTTACCTTAGCGCTAGGACATAATTAACAATAACTGAATCGAGTCAAGTCAAGTGAAGTCTTTGCTAAAAGTGACCCCAGTTGTACTCGAATCAGTGCGATTCTGCGCGTAAACTTATCAACATGCTGAGTGATTGGCTGAGTATCGACTGAGAGATAAACCAAAGTACAGTGTAAACCATCACTCCAATGTTTCAGCAGGCTTGTTGACCAAAGTCGCTAAACAATAACTTGGTTGGTAAATAGAGGTAGGCTTGTTTTACGTTGTTTGCTGTGCCCTGTGTGTACGCTGCACATTTGTGTACAGCATAGGACTGTAATGGAAGGTGGGTATATTCTACCTTAACCTGTAAGGTTGTCCCACTTCACTACAATGTTTGCTTGTCGAATTGTTTATTGTGGGTGTTGATAATGAGTCTCACAAGGTCGTTGTCTGCTTTTCTCACCCACAGACGTAATTGTTCACCTAGTGTCTATCTTGATAGTGAAGTTTGATAGACTTCAGCAATAGTAACACATAAATGACAACTGTATATTCTGATTATATTGAAGCTTCTTTGAACGATTACATTTAGACAAAACTTTGTTACAGCAACTGCAGCATAGCTGCTAGTGCTACAACTTTAGAACACGAATGAATAAACAACTTTGTACATTAAGCGCAAGATACCAGGCACGACATTTATGTCACGATTTAAAACGATACACAGAAAGTCATGATTAGGCGACATGTAAAATAACGCTTCGCAAAGTAGACTTCCCAAACCAGGAAATATATATTATAATCCATCTGTGTGGTATAATATGCGCCGTACATCACAGGACATAGCAAATCTTTATAGACTTTACAGAGCAAATATATAATTTTCGAAAACGTTCACGTAACAACAAATTTACGAAACAAGCGTGATGTAAATGTTTCCATCATTGTTTTAATCAAAACTCAATGTTTCCATCACGTTATGAGAATTTAACATCCAGTATCACATTCTTTCAATGTCCTTCTGGTGGCAAAAACTTCAATAGGATAGTAAAGGCTGCCACTACAGTATCTAACCGGAAACAATTGTGCGTTCAAAGCTCTTTTTCGCAATTTCTTGTTAACCTAACTTAAATGTTATAACATAGCAACCTTAGGCTAACCTAAATGTTCCTTTCAATCGAAATCAAACGTTAATTAAACCCTTGTGATGATTTTATATTATAGTATATCTGAATGCGGCATAGAATATTTGTTTACGGAAATCGGCTTTATGAAACGTGATATAAATATCGAACAGACGACTTCCTGTTTACCGCTGAGTCGTGATATAAATTTCGTGGTTGTGTATTTTGCGTTCCTTCTTTTTACCAGTTGCTGATTCGTGTACTGAGATGTAGCTGCAACATACTTGCAGCAGTGAAAGCTTTAGGCTGTTGCTGCTGAGCCAATGTTTTGTCTAAATGTAATCGTTCAAAGAAGCTTCAATATAATCAGAATATACAGATGTCATTCTTGTGTTACCATTGCTGAAGTCTACCAAAGTTCACAATTAAGATAGACGATTAAGTTTGTGGGTGAGAAAAGCAGACTACGACCTTATGAGACTCATGTTCAATCACCCACAATAAACACTTCATCAAGCATAAATTGTAGTGGAGTGGGACAACCTTACAGGTTAAGGTACCATATACCACTTTTCATTACACCCTAAATAACTAAGATCAATTTTTTGCATATTAATTTTTCTAACCTAACCGCCTATCATTAACTATGGTTGCGTGAACTATAGCCTACTTTCAGTGAAATATTCACTTTTGACGATGAAAGATAAAGTAAACCGTATATGCGTGGATCTCAAATTAAGAATAACTGCAGTATATAAATTTTGATTCAATCAGTGACGTATTTGGAATTGCGTTGAAAGAGGAAGGCAAAGCTGGTACTAAATTCCACAGCTTGTCTTCCGTAACGAAAATGCGCAAAGCCACTGATAAAGTGACCACCTCAAAAACTGCTTTAAAACGACTTGAAATAAAATGTGATTTCGTATTTATACGACTTGTTGCTGAAACCTAATAAAAAAGAACTGAATAAACTCAAGTCATTTACATAATTTCTTAGAAAGGGTTTCGACGGAAGCAAAAAATGGCTTTCAATTAATAAAGTTGTTCGTATTCTGTACGACGACCTTGCGTTGAGGATCTTTATGGCCTTACAAACCGGAACAATACCGTAATGTGATAGTTTCACTTCTTTTTGGCAGAGTTTCAAAATGGTATACTGCAAAACATTTCTTTGCAAATGACCAAAGTCCATGTCAAGATTTTGTATAAGCCATGTTTTCGTACAGATATACATACTGTATGAATGGCCTCCATCCAAAACGTTGTTGAAAACCATATTTACTGTAAGTTAGGTATCACGAACGGTTTAACCATAATCTAATTTACATAAACATCTAATTTGAACGATCACAACTGGTTTTTCTTACTTTTTTAATATTTCGTTTTAGCTTTTTACACAGCAGTCATGTTTTCTTCAAACACCCGTTTGGGTTTCGCAAAGACCATACTGATACCAAGATTTTCTTCAGCCAGAAACTTCCCGCTTTTACGGCTAGTCTCTTATCTTCTTCTAACTTTTATTAGCATTCCAATTCTTAACTTCTGCGTGTGCCGAATAAACACAAAGGTATTTGCATCCCTTCAATAAAAATAACCGTCTTTCTTCTATTAAACCAAAACGTAGAATGACCAGTAAAAAAAATCTTGTCCACGAAACCACAACGTAATCAATTATTATCGTTAGGGTGTGAGATTAGAAATTACAAACAGCGTAACATGCCTCGATCGGAGGGAGTTATGGGTAAAGGCGTAAACCGTGTACGTGTGTCTACATCTACAATTTGTTAAAAACGATAAAAAGGGTCACAAGTGCCACAACGGTAAAATATTACTACACAATAACAAACTACACCGCAAACTACACTTTATAATACACTACACTTTATAATAAAATAAAAAATAGGTCTTTTTACAAGCCTATACGATGCTTTAATGTGTTTAAATTTTGTTTTTTGTAATTTAAGTTTGATGGCCGTACTGACGCTATTTACTTTTATACATTCTCAATATGTTCGCGACCACCTGCTTCAACGCAAATATTTGTCCCCTACATCGAAGGCGAAAAATAAACACAAATGAATGAATAGGCTTATATCATCGTAATCCACGTTTTTGCCTTTGATGCATTGCCCCATTTGCCTGACTTATTTGTAGTATGTATCATCGCTATTGCTTATATGTTCGCGACCAACTTCGTCAGCGCAATTTTTTGTCCTCCACAGGTCGTAGACTATATTTCCCTTTTCCTTAATATATAACATGCATAAATTAAAAAAAACATACTCGCCGATTGTGATTCCACTTATTTTTACTTTAGCAGTATAAAGACTCATCTTGCAAAGCTAACAGCTCTCACTTCCATTTAACCTTTCCACAAGTTGGGCCTCTCAAAAGGCGGACCAGGAAAGGTTCAAAATGGCTCCACTTTTTGAAACTAGTTGTGTGATCTAGTGTTTGTATATGATGGGGTAATCACTGCGAAACCATATGTTGTTGGCGTTAGTATTGTACACGGAAAACGAAGCGGATAGAATTTTACAAACGTGATAACCTAAAAATGCTGGGTAAAGTGAAAAATTGACTGATTACAGTGAAGATTACAGCAATAAAAACAGCAAGTTGAACTAAAGACTGTTTTAATAAAACGTTTTTGCACGTTATCAACCATGACACCATGGTTTAAAATTAACACCATATTTGCAGTTTACAATTTTGTGCGTCTCTAAAGCCAACATACGTTTATCTGGTAGTTTTTATATTTTCCATTATCAAACATGGGACATCAACCGATATGAGGCATAGGATACTTATATGAAAAGAACTGCAGTGTACATATAGCATGACGTAAAACCTGCATCAACAAATATTTATCGTGGTGCCCGTCGTGTTAGCACGTTAGCAAATATTTGTCGTGGTGCCCGTCGTGGAAATCACCGTCACATCACATTTAAAAATTCTTCTTTTACGGTACATTGAGCTTGGCTAACAAGGACAGTTTGATCATAGTCACACAGGCCTACACATATTCGCGAAAAAGGTGAATGGACTATGAACAAGGTTTGGCAGTGTCGAGCTTGTATTTGTTGTTTCATTTGTTTTTATATGTATGTGTAGACATCAGACAACTATGGAAGTTGAATTTGAATTAAAACGTATGAAAAAGTAATTGATTTTCAGCAATATGTTGCACGTATATGAAATGACATTAAAAGCAGGAAAGAAAATTTCTTAAAGTTCAAATTCAAAGATTAAAACTGTTTAAAGTTATTTGCTGACCTCTTCTAGATCTCTCTTTAAATTGTTAGTTCAGTAGATATTATTTTTTTCCTTTAATTTTCTGCCCTAGTCCTGATCAATTATATTAGTGTCGATTTTGCCATGCAATTTAAAAATATATATAGAGCACGTATAAATATAAACATAAACGTTCTTGTGTTTATGTCCGGTATACGATACTTTGCTATGGAGTCATTTGCGAATAGGCCATATTAATTTGTTGTTTTGAGTTATCAGCGTGGTGTCCTCCAACACAAAGTAATCAGACATTTTTCATTAATCCCAAATAATTTATTAATGTTGAACAAAACAACATAAAAATTAGAGTAGAAAGTAAAACAAATGGAGAAGTGATTTAAATTTTAGTTAGTTAAATGTTTTTTAAAACCTTGGTTAGAAATACTTTGTCTTGGAAAGTCACTACTGCACATGAAGATTTTCACAAAAAGTACGCACGGATGGATGCTGGTGCTGCCTGAAATCGAAACTGAATTGCAATGAAAGTCGAGGAGTGTCAACAAACAGAAAGCTACAAAAGAGCTAAACAATGATGACATATATATTGGATATATCATGCTATACAATAATGGATATATCATCTTTGGAATTATATTGACATGAAGATACCTTTTTATCGCTTGCACTGAAACAACGTAAGTTCTTTAAGGCAAGTACTAATACGTAAGCTTTTTTTAGTTTATACTGTACATTAAGGAAGATTATGACAAATTTTCATTGATATATAATGTTTTGATTCTTGTTTCAATTAGGCACAGAAAGATTTTATTACAATCACTAGAATTACGGGATTGCTGTAACCTAAAAGATTTTATAAATTTTGTAAAACAGGTTTTCTCTTTAGTTTGGTTGTACCAAAACATTAAAATGTGGGAATGATCCTTGCTTATTGGCATTGGTAACTGCTAACTGCTACCTGTTTTATGTCTGACTCTGTGCTGTATTACATAAATCATTAAAGGAATCACTTTAGAAAAATAGATTGCATGAATGATCTGATTCTAGCCAGATCTAGAACCTGTCGAATTAAAAATTATATAATTTAATGTTGGTATCTTAGACAAAATATACAAATCTGCCGTTATAAGCAAAAAGTTAAAATTGTCAGCAAGTGTCCGCAAAATTTTACCCGACTGCTACTTTATGGTCACGTATAACCAGGCCTGTGTAAAGGGATGGGGTGGGGAGTTCAAGCGGTTAGGACTACTTTCGAAGTGACCTGCATGTTATTTGCAAATCACATTCATTTTCATGCCCCCATAAATAAAGCATAGGCTATAGTAATAAAACAAAAGCTAAAATTTGCTGTTCAAGAATTTTACTTGACTTTTGCAGAGGCCGATCTGTTGCTCCGGGCAGTCTTGAAAATAGCTAACGTTTATGAATGGCTAATTGGATTAAAAAAACATGATATTAGGGTAGAACTGCATCGCGTTTTTACACGTATACAAACATAAATAACGCAGTTAAGCGTCTTTGAATATCATTAAATATTGATATATCTCTAGCGACCTCTAAAGATTTAAAACAATAAATAATAGAAACTAGAGCTTGCGTCACGCAAATCATCTTTGCCATGCACAACTTAGTTCCGTATGCTGGCGCTCTTGGGCTGGTTTTACTTGTTTTCTTCAAGTCAATATCCGTATACTATAACTAATATTTCATTTAATGCTCTGTCAATAAGCATGTCGTAACCGAAGAAAATCACAATTTTACCTGCTATTAAAATATAGTTTTTTGGGATAAAACGATATTTTTAAACGAAAAACAAATGTATACAAAGCGAAAACAAACAACTCTTACAAATTGTACAAATTTTACAACAAAACTCAAATCTGACAAAAGAGACGGTCAGGTGACATGTTTCCGTCACGCCAACATGCCACTGTAATCATTTTTATAAGCAACGCTAATTCTAGTAGTGTTGGCAGTGGCATTTATTTTGGCAAGAATCCAACACAGCGCCACCCACCGTGTCGTAAACTTATGCTATATAGCTATATTAGGACGTAATGTTTCACCACGTGCTGTCGAAAATTTATCTGGCAAAAACGGAATGGCTGTGCCGCCTTTCCTCTAGAATCGTTTCAAGTTTAAATAATCTGTGGTCATCGCGAGATAAGAGTATCTGACCCGGAGGGTACTTGAGAGGATTTCTACCGGGCCTCAACGCCATTTTAAACGCATAGTGTGTGTCGTTAGTATACAAGTGCACAACCGACCTCGGCACAGAGCTCCTCTGACACTTGACCGATAAAAACAAATTTTCTATCGTTGAATTTGGAAAGAATTTTTCTCCCCGGAAATGGCAATTATTTTGGCAAAAAGTTAACACAGCGCCACCCAATCTGTGCGAAACTTGCCACAAACTTTAGACGTGATATCTCGCCACATGGTGTCATAATTTTTACCAGACAATAACGGAGGGCCGCGGATTGTCCTATTTTTTATTTGTGTATTAGTTGTCTTTTGTTGAGTACTACTGCAGATATATCAATTTAAACGAACGTTGCTGTCTGGTGTGATCTGAGGCACCTGATCCTTTAAGAAAGCAGCGTATATCAAGTGTATAAGGTACGACGTTTTTTCGCCCTTCAAAGCTTGTAGGTGATGATTTTTCTCATCTGGGTACAGCTGACTTAACCAGTCAATCGCGGACGGTGTCTCCCAAGGTTGCAACCGCACAGAAGAGGCTGTTGATGGGTACACTCTAAAAAATAATTGACTCTTTGGTGACTCAAAGATCCTCCGACTCTTTGAAAGAGTCGACGTATCTGACTCTTTTCAAAGTAACACTTGTTCACTCGTGATAAGAGTGACGATCACTCTTATAACAGGTGACACACAACTGACTCTTTGGTGACTCAAAGATCCACCCTCTCTTTGAAAGAGTGAACGACATCTGACTCTTTTCAAAGTAACAAAACCTCACCAACACTGTAAATGACGTTCACTAGCCAGCTTCCAAATTTTATGCAGTGGAATTTATTACTCACATGACTTCACCAAATGTTAATTTCACTTCACTTAAAAATGCACTTTGAAAACTCAATCTACAGTATCACCAATACATGCATGCATGCAGTGGAGTGGGTCAACCTGTGAAGTTCAACAACCATATACCACCATTCCATTACAAGCCTTTCCCCTGCCACAATCCAACGCTAGTGTTTAATTGGTTCTTCATTTTCGCCACGCTAGTGTTTAATTCGTGGTCGTGTTGTTTGTCTACGTCACATGTTGCAGATTGTTCCTGGCTCGTTCATTATTCCTGTTTAGAGCAGATCACAGCTTTTCAGTTTGCTATAACTTGAGTTCAGCCTATTATTATTTTCATTATTACTTTAATAGTCAGTTTTTATCTGTTTCTATTATCTATTTGTCTTTTAGTATTTACTTATGTTTGGTTATGATTATGTGTTTTCTTTTCCTTACAACAGACTGATGATACCCACCTTGGGTGAAATATATTTTTGTTTTTAACCCTTTCCTTCCCGAATTATTTTCCCTTACTTCAAAAATTCTGAAATTTAGGCCATGTGTTACTTTTGTCTTCCTTGTACCAAAACTAAAGAAAAAATTCGGAAATTTTGGTTGCCTTGGCAACAGCGTAATGTTGCCAAATGGCAACATTGGTAAGAAATGGTATGGATATCTGTAATCTTTCACAAAACACTTCATAATTTCTTAACACAATTGTAATGTTATCGTTTAGTACATGTTAAAAAAACCAAAATACATATAACTGGCGCCGCAAATTGGCTGTCATAAAACAGAAAAGAACAAGTTATTGCCTTTCAAAACGTACTCTCTGCTGGCCAAAATCACTTGGTGTGAAAGGCCATAAAGCAGTTGTTGCGTTCATTCAAGCATAGTCCTACGAGGCATTTGCTGCATTGCACCCGGGTGTAGCCAGATGGGCAATATCTGCAACGCATTCTTTTTGCAATATGATGAGGCCAGTGGTGCAAACCATCATACCGCACATCTGTAACTGGCAGGGCTTTCTTGGTCTTTTTTGAAGAGCATGTACTTTCATCATTCAGAGATGGTCTACCACGTTTCTTTATCTTTTGCTTTCCTGCCAAAGTTAGAGCAGAAGCGATACTGCTACGGAAATCTTTTAATGGAAGATACCTTGGCTGGTTGTTCTGAGCCAAATGTCTACGATATAACAGCCACGCATTTAGCACTGCTACATCTAAACAATAATACACAATGCGCATGTACCATTTTTTGCTCCGGATGTCTGTGCGATATAATTCCAGCATCATGTCGCACAGGCCTACTCCTCCCATGTGCTGGTTATATTCTTTCACAACGTATGGCCTCTCCACATCGATCCTTTTCTTCTCAGCAACACTCCAGCGCTTGCACTTGTCTGCTGGATCAATGCTGCAGTACGTCGAAATCAAGTGGACAGCTTTGTTGTCGCACCACTTCACAATGCTAACTCCTTCAGTATCTTCACATTTGTAGTCCAGGCTTCCACGTCCGTGCTGTTTCAGTTCTTTATCAGTCTTTAGTGTGCATCCTTTCAGCCTGTTTGATCGGATGGTGCCAACTGACCATATATTTTGCTGTTTGAGTAGACATACAAGATCAACCGAACTGAACCAGTTATCAAAATACACTTTGAAGTTCTTGTCTTCTGGAAGATTGTTTACAAGTCTCATGACAACATTTCCAGCAACGCCTAGGTTTCCAGGCAACTTCATAGCTTTGCCAGTATAAACCATGAAATCGTAAATCATACCAGACATGCCTGCTCTTGCAAATACCTTGAAGCCCCAACGATGAGGCTTATTTTTTATATATTGTTTGATCCCAGAACGCCCTTTGAAAGGGATCATCTGTTCATCAACAGAGTGGCGCTCTTCAGGTTCAAGCTGTGACATGGCATCACGCAGTCTTTTCAAAAGAGGGGACACTTTAAAAAGTGGATCGTAGTCTGGGTGGTCACGGGCCTTCATTTCGGCATTATTATTGAAGTGAATATATCTGAGATGATCTTGAAAGCGATTTCTTGACATTATGTCCGCTATCAAAGGAAAGCGAGAAAAATTGGACCAGTATGTGGTATATGCTCTGCAGGGAAAAATTCCTGTAAATAGCAATATTCCAAAGAACTGTTCTATTTCCTTTGCCGATGTACCAACAACTTTTCCATCTTTAGCCAGAGCATAACAGTTCGTTTGCTCTGCTATGTACGCCATGCAATCATCGTTTAAAAATAATTTAAAATACTGCAATGGTGTCGGGATTTCATCTGGTGGAGTTGAAAATTCACCTTTAAAAGAAACGTCTGGAAATGTGTATGGCTTTTTCCTCCATCTGTACTTTTTTTTCTGCTGTGTATTAGTTTGGTCCTCCCCCGCGTCCGTTTCAGAAGAGATGCAACTTAACAATACTTGATCTTCTTCCTCGTCGATTGAGCCACTTTCCTCCACTTCAATTTCTAATGGCCCAGCATTTATATCTTGAGCTGGATTATAATCTGGATCAACGAGATCATCATCAACATACATTTTCTCTTCATCGTCATCGCCATCCTCTAGATCTGACTCAATTCCATCCGGCAGAAAAATATACTTAATCACGTCATCAACTCCAAATCTCTTAGCCATCTTATATAACAGGAACACAAGGAACTATAAACAGTAATTTTTAACAGATAAGCAGCAATAATCAAAGCTAAAATCAATCCTTCAAATCACACCAAATCACTTACACTTACTCGCCTAACTTACCATTGTTGCCGATTGGCAACAACGAAAATTAAAAAATTCCTAAAAGCGAAGTACTTGAAATGGAAGTCTGACCTTCTGGTTATAAGCTGTGCCATTCCTAACCAACATGTTTTCAAACAAAATTGAGGAATATAATCTGTCTATCCCTTATAAACTCTCACTCAACATGTTGCACTTTTAGCAGTTTCTACCAGCTCTCTGAGCACGAGTGTTAGTCAAAGCAAACCAAGAAAACTAAAAATTAGTCAAGCGAAACAAAAGTCTCAGAGCAGTCTGATAAGATTATATTTATGACCTAATGTTCCCATTGTTGCTGAATGGCAGCGGATAAGGGAGAAAAGCATCACAAAAGTTGATGTTGCCGAATGGCATCGCTGGGAAGGAAAGGGTTAAAATCTTTAAAATTTGCAAGCTGAATCTGGATTCTAGCCTATCCAGTGATCACTTGTTGTTTAATAGCCGACGCAGAAATTTTAAATCCAGGTTTTTAGATAAACTTTTATTCTTTTGCTCATTTTTATGTGTAAAAAGTTACTAAGTCCTGTGTAAACTTTGAGAAAGCCCTTAAGACGAGAAAGGTTTATTTTTTACCCAATCAGACAACTTGATTTGGTTACGTCAAAGTTGGAAAAATTAAAGCGGATCAAGCAGACGAGTCATGCGTACTTACGTCATTTATTGAGGGAGCACGTTAGTGGAACCATTTAATTCATACTGCTATTGGGATTCCCCTTTTTCTGCCCAGTGCTCTTTGAACTTTTTCTGCCCTGTGGTTGCATTTCAGTCCTACTTTGCGAAGGTTACAGTTTAGGTTTGGGTGTTGATGTTTTGACAGCTTAAAGGTTAGGGTCATGTCGTCATTTCTAGGTCATACAATTGATGGTTTGTGTTTTCTAAAGTGATGTTATAAAAGCTCGAAAAACGCACTTGTATACTAGACCACATGTTTTTTGGGAAAAATTTCAGTTTTAATAAAGTGATTCTGTTTTGTAATCCTTGTGTTTTAAGTAGTACTTACATAGGTTCAAAAAATGTCTGATGTTCAAGGCCAGTTAGACCTCAATGTTATGGTGTATGAAATCACCCAGGTAGATAATATAAAGCAATCTGTGTGATTTGGTTTTACAATTGATATGCATAACTTATGTAGGCCTACTTTTGACTTATTGCATTTCGTCACGTCCCGGTAGCGTCACTTTTGAAAGTTGAATATTCGGATCAGATCAGACCAAACAATCAATGACAGTTTCGATGTATTCCGAAATTACTCAGTGACCACATAAATAAAATCGTTGCCAAAATTTGGTGCTGGTGTACCTATGAAGGTTTAGCTATTAGTCATACATCTGAGCTTAGGCCTCTTTACAGCTGGTAGCGTCAAATAGTCCTCAATCAAACTTTGTTATATCTATTCCGGTACGAAGCAATAAGTGGAAATTATTTGAGATGCTTTAATTTGTCACCGAACCTTCAGTTTACAATATTAATTCAATCACTATTGTGAAACTCATATTAATTATTATTAGAAGATTTTGCGTATTTCAGTTACTATGTTCTGTTTATAAGTTTCAAATGAGTGTTTAAATCTGTTGTTTTCACTATATTTACCTGCTGTTGTAAAGTTTTGCAAACTGATACATACCATCACCCTGCTCATAACTGGTGATAGCCTACATATGATTCTGATGTTGTTTATTGAGGCATAATCATTTTATTGGTTAAGGACTGTCAACTATAGAGCTCTGTCCAAAGCTAAAATAAATGATTTAACTGCAAAGTGCAAAGATGCAAACGTGTGCAATAGATACACACGGTAACTCTATAAAAATTTCTTTGAAAGGGCTGTTATGATAGGCTGGAAATCCATGAAAAAATCTTGCAAAAGTTGGTGGTGGGTGGGTTAAAACTATCGCCACCACTGACTACACAACAATTGTTTTCTGGTTTACCAATATATCAATCATAGACCATAATCTTAGATTCTCAAAGCATTACACTCCGCTTTTTAGCCATAAGCGCAATTACATTTACATAAACCCACAGCATTCACCCAGTAATCTCAAATCAGGTCGCCCAAAAGTTATTGCACATGGGAAAACGAAAGGGAAAAAACACTCGGGCGAAAAATCAGAAGCACAAACCGGCAAAAGCCTTTAACAGTTAAACGAGAGCATTTCAGCCCACAAAAAGTAATTGGCTTGGATAAAATTTATGCTGATAACGGAGGAGCAAAAACACTTTAGATACAAAGTAAAAAGATGGCTGGTTAACCTCTTCAACAAATGTGTGGAAAGGAAACAAATACCCAAAATTTAACATAATGCTTGTATCATCGCTCTTCCCTGGTAAAGATTTTTAGACCAACTTCAATCCTGTGCCAACCCTATAAGCTGTTTGCTAAACCCAGTGGTCGAACATAAAATCATCCCGGAACAAGAAGGGCTCCGAGAAGTTGAATCAACGATAAGTCGATTACTTAACCTAACCCAAAAAATCAAGAACAGTTTTGAAAAAGGTAAAATCACAGGTATTGATCGACCTCTCGGCGGTGTGTAATATTGTAGTGGAAACCATCACATCCTACTGACCACTAAGATCTTCCAGATGGACAGTGACGCAGGAATGACACATCTTATGTAATTGCAACATTGTTGGGAACTCGAGCTTTTTATGATACTAAACCAAAATAATAGCTGATGATGTCAAAGAACGGGTTGCGGCCGATCGAACAACATCTTTAAATCGTATGTTCTTGCTGAAATCGCACCCCGTGACATAAGGAGGGATGCAACTAAAAGATCGGAGAGACTAAAGCAATTTACAGACTCAAAACAACTTTTATTTGGAACATCTAAAATGACGTAATCGATAAACAAATCGCTTTCTTTCGAAAAATAGTGTTTAAAAGAAGATCGAAAAAGCAAAATCGTTAGGAAAACGACCTTTATTGTAAGTACTGCTGACTCTAGTTTAGCATTGTCGGGAAACTAGATCATCATTTTTTACGAAAGTCAATAAATTTATAAATAATATTGTATTCGGGTTCGTCATTGTTGGTGTTTGTGTTCGCCCGAATAATCCATAAAGGCGATATTCGGCGAATCTATTCGTGCTTGAATTCGTATCGGCCCATCCCTATATTCGATTTTGATTCAAGTCAATAACAAGTATGAGTCGATTGGCGTTTTTGACATCTTGTGTCGACTGTGTTCTTTTCTCACAATACCTACTTGTTTCACGGTATGTTTTCCACCAACACACACAACTGGTATAGCAGATAGCCGGTTTTAAGCAGAATATCAAACACATTTGTTTTCCGATTACTGGGTTTCGACCCTGGGGGTTTGTGGGGAAGATCTTTAATTTTCGAACGGGCCAAAATGCCTGAAGCAAGAACGGGTTGCTTGTTAATTCACGCAACGAACGATACAGTAAGATGAACGTTCTTGTGCGCATTCATAGTTGTTATAATTCGTATGAGTTTGTTGTCAAGTGCGTTACACTGTAGCTCTACGATTTTCAAAGCAATTTTGAAGACTTTTCGGTCAACCTGCAATAAATATTCTATAAGCACTCCTAACAAATCTTTAAACGTAAAATCGGAAGAAAGCGTTACGTAATTATTACATGTTTCTAGTTTTATTTGTCAATTGCAATACTTCAAACATGCATATACAGTTAGTGAGTTGGAATTGCTAGCCATTTAAATTTTGATAAATTTAATGACTAATTTTACTTTCGGACCGTCAATAGATGCTTGGTAATAGGACTAATGCAAATAAAGGTTAATTTGTAGAGACAGAAGGCGAATAACGTGATGACCAGGCTTTTTAAGATCCATTGTATTACAAGCATTTATGAGAATAATATTTAATCTATGTCTAAACATAACCGCGCTTTATCTTGACAGTCTTTTCGAATCAGTAATGTTACCGACCACGTAGGCTATTCATATGTACTCTTTTTTTCTTGGAATTTGAGCTCTTGTTATTTTTTATCATTTGTGACAGTGCTCTCAGTTTACGAAATATGTTTGCGTAGATCACACCGAAAGGAATACTTGGAGACATCTTAAAAGGGAGAGCGTATGGAGATGTTGTCGAAGATGACGGACCCATTTTTAAACTTGTCGAAATGTAGATATACTTGTATTGTCAGGATATTAACTGAACAAAACGCTAAAATAAATGTTTCTTAGAATACTGTAAAAATAGTTTGTCGGTCGGTGCTATTGCCTTTTACACAAGTTAATTTTTTTGATAGAATATCAAGAGCACCTGCTATTTACTGGAGCACAGGGTCAGGTATGAGTTTTACATAATATTTAAAGTTCGTTATTATGATCTTTTGTTTTTAACTAGTCTTAATTCGTAAACGCATTTTGGGTTTGATGGCCGTGGTAATCTTTCACCATTTGAGCCCCACTGTAATTAAAGATCTTGCACGTTTTCCGGCCTAACGGGGCTTTGCCGCTTTTTCCCATTCGTTGTTGTTTTAGCCATTACAAAGGTTAAAACTATGCTGTACGCTTCCCACTGTATAAGCCGGAATAATTGGTACGATTCCGAGACAATCCAGCTATAACGACCTCGTGCACTGCAATCTTGATCACTGTGTGGTTTGCTTTGCATATTCAAGATAAACTTTCAAGATAATCTTATAAAAACGATGGTTTCAGATTTCCGTTATTGTAATCAAGCAGAGTGGAAATAAAATGGTCTACACAGGCTTTTATTTGACAACCAGAAAATGTGTTTACTGTATATTATTCCAGGTGTTTTGCTTCCACCAGTTGTTGGCAGAAGGATGATTAGAATTCAGCTTCTGGGCCCTAGTGAAGAAGACGATTTAAACCGAATTTCAAGAACCCTCATGGAGGTAACTGGCGCTATTATCGCTGCACCCGAAGGAGACAGATAACTTGGAAAACTAAAATATTATGTAGCCACCAAGTAATATCAGAACAGAGGTTTTCTGCCGTAATATCAAACTGACATAAAAATGATTAACAAACGTTTCTGTGTCTCTCTTAAAACTAACTCATTATACTGGTATGATTGTAGGCTACTCAGTGTACCATATTTCGCCCACCAGTCTTTATTGAATGTTTATAAATGTTTACTGTGATGCTTAAGGTTTTTCTTGAGCTTTTCGTACTTAATCGCATAACACATGAGCACTTTTATTTCAGTAGTGGTTTTTTGGGAAGTATTTTTATCATGTTTGGTTTGGAATGCTTTTGTTATGTGTAGAACGCAGCATATAATTTTACAACTCGCAATAACTTCGAATTCTGGCAGGTTTATTTTTTTGTCAAGTTACTGACAAGCAGTCATCGTTAATAGCACCACAGACCTCGCAGACAAACTTTCATTTATATATACCTTTGTATCTCGATCGTTGTTAGTTGTTACGTTCTAGATGTAAGTTATAGTTTTAATGTAGGCCTACAGCACTGTTACTGAACTTGTTAATCCTGTATATCGCATTTCTCCGAAATTAATCTATGCTAATTGATTACAAATGTATAATGAATTTGTTTTACTTTGTAGCATTTAACTTTACTTGAGTTTCGAACTAAACTAATATAATTCGTATAGGGCCTATGTAGGCCTACTGTATGTTCATTGCTATTGTGTGTGACGTGTGCTCGCAACCTGTTTTACGCGAATATGTATATTGCGAATATGTATATAATATTCGCGAACATTAATATGCTTTATTTGTATATTTGAAAACGGTTAATTCGGCCTTCGTAAGAAAATAAATGAACTACGCGTGTAATGAATTCACTGAGCATGTTATCACAAAGTCATCAAATCACGCGTTATTTTGTACATTATGTCTGTTTATTTATGAGTGACGTAACGGAAAGGAAGACATTGCAGCCCTTTCCAATTTGGTACTAAGTTAAGCAGGCTTAGCCTATCTGCTAAGTCGAGACGATGTCGGCGAAACGCTGTGTGCAGGCGGAAAAAAGCAACTATTCTGGTGTCGACACGAAAGAAAGACCAACTGCGTGCAATGGTGACTACAGCAAAACTTTTCACAATCTTGAAAATTAACCTTCGTCTGTCCCAACAGATAAGAACACCTATCATAAAAGAAATAGACAGGCCTACTGCTCTTACAATCCAAATAAACGATCAAAGCCAAATTAACCATTTTCAACACTATAGACATATTTCAAACCATCCAAGTTAATCTTTGTAGTGTTAGAAACAATGTCGCGATTTGCGTCACCGCACTGAGACAATTGTCTTTATTTCTGCTTCATTATTTATCCAATCGCGTACAAAAATTATGGCGAAAGCTTGCACATTTAATGCGAGTTCAACTTGAAAGTATGCAAATTTTTATTAAGCTGGTAACTGTATGGGAGATGGTCCTCCCTGCCGCTAACAAGTTATAACCAACGAAATACGGTCAACTCACACCACAAAGATTGTAAGATCTTGTGACTTATTCTGTGGAAGTAACTTCCCATTTGTGGTATCAATTATACTTGTAGCCACAAGCGCTACACAATAAAATAAAATTAGTACTGTTTTACTTTCCGGACGTTTCTGTAAAAAATCGCGTTATTTTTTGCAAACTAAAATCACGCTGGTGGTAATGGGCCACCGTGAAAACGTTTTAGGAAAAACAATATTGGATGAAGTAAAAAAAAACTAGTAATTACAGATTTTTATAAACGTTCATTAAAATTGTGAAAAATTAACAGCGGATTATGTTGTTCGATGTAGGTGCTTAATAATAATATATGCCTTATATCGCCCAAAGATACGATAATGCCGAAAACGTTTCGAAAAACCCCGCGCTTTTAAAATAAAGTTAAAACGAATGCCAAAGCGCGTGAATCAAATTGAAGCAAGCAATGTTGACAGAGGTAAAGGAAGGTTTCCAGCCTTTTGATTTCAATTTCAAACTTTTACTTTTTTTAAATTAAGTCAGAGAGATTAAAAAGCATAAAACAGTGTCAACATTATTAATATTAAAGTGTAGTTCTGTCCTTCATTACTCAACTGCAATACTGCTTTAGCCTAAGCTTTGTGGCCTAGACGGCCTTTAGTACCAAACCAAAGACTGAGGTTACTGTTTCAGTGCCTGCCGTCAAGCCAAAATTTGCGTTTTTAAACACACAGACGGCAAAGTTTCTTGTTGGAAGTTGATTTATTATTGTTCAGTCAGCTGGTTAAAGTTTGTAGATTAATTTTAGTTTATGTGAATATTAGTTTATGTGAATACTATTATATACATATATGTACACGCTACAAGTCAAAGTGTCAGCGTATAACTTACTTTTCATTTTTGCAGGAAAGCGTTGTTACAAATGAAGGAAAATGGATTATTTGAATTCTGTAAATTTGGTTGTACTTGCAACATCAGCGTACAGCAGCAATCCTGTGGAAAGCACATCGTCGCAATTCATTGGTCAACTTGAGGTTCTTATTGGAATACTGAAAGTTAAAGATGCCGAGCACATTTTTAACGTGAAGAACAAAATATCCAGCCAATGTCTAGTAGGTTTAATGGACGTTGTGGTGGGCCACAATACTGATTCCCATCTCATAAGCAAAATCTTCCAACTTCTTGATACTTGCATTATGTCCATTCCTGTTACTTCAAAATTTATGTCACAGGTTGTAGGCCAGGTTAATGAAGGCCTTATTTCCTACGTGGTACAGCATGCTTCCAGCACTGTACTTAGTAATACTCTAATCCAATGCTTTCAACTTTTGGAAAAACTGACATATCCCAAAAAACTTTCCGACTCTGTTATCAATCTGGACAAATTCATTGACTTTTTATTGCTGCAAGTTGACGACGTTGAAAGTGAATGTGCTGGGATTTGTTTAGGTATTTTGAGCAACATCGTGTCCAAGAGCATGACCGTCCAGGCTCAGGTAAAAGGAAATATGGAGACGGCAAGAGTCAGAAGTCTCATGAGTTACCTGAAACAGAGCTCGGTGGCAAATAAAGTGAGCGTACTCACGATCATCACACATGTTTGTTGGGGCGACGATCTCACAAAGAAACTTTACAACCTGAAGAATGTGACGCAGACATTAAAATTGCTTTTATCCTGTATCACTAATGTTGATCACGTCTTGACTCAACATCGCGCGGCTGATCTCTTCGTTGAGCTTTTGAAACACCGTGACATCTCCCAACAGTTTGCCATCTACGAGTCTGACCAGAACTGTTCGTCAAGGTTGATAATGCTGCTGCGGCACAATACCCTGCCTGCTGCAGCCACTAAAGTATTGAAAGTGTTGGTTGCCTTTTGCAGGATTTCCATCATTCGACGAAATATGTGCAACAAAATTTTACAAAATGAAGAGGTCTGGCAAATTCTGTTGAAGTGCACTTGCCAACCTGCTAATGATGAAACAAACCTGTCCAGTATTAGTTCAGTTGATTTGATTAGTGAACTCTGTGAAGAAGTGGTTGATTATTCAGCTGAATTTTCAGATCCAGACTGGTTGATCAGCCTTCTCTCAGCTATAGCTCAACAGCTAAAAATAACAGACAGTTCTGAGTTGATGTCTCCAATAGCTGCACTAAAAGGTCTTAAGTGGATCAAAATCTTAAACTGCTTATGCAATGATGATTATTTAAAAAGCGCTGTTGCTTCAGCTTTCAGTATTTCAAGCTTAACTAACATCATCGAACATCATTTGACACATAACCTAACAAACATGTTTGAATCCAATCAGCTGGATAGTGATGAAGTAGGTGTTGATGTCATCCTTAACTCATTGCAGCTTGCGTTGTCTCTGAAAGACATCATTCCAGATGCTGAAACAATGCTCTATACTTTTCTTCAAGATAGCAGGATAGTGCCTTTCCTGGCCCATGCGTTGACTAGTTCTGGTAGGTCGAGAATTCAGACGGCTATAAGGCTGATTCAAGAAGCACTTCCTCTTCCTGATTATCCGGACGTTCATCTTGCAGAAAAGATTGCACAGATAAATGAAAGGAAGATGCACAAGTCTTCGCTAGATGCAACATCATACCTACCACCATCCAAGATGTTATCCGATAAATCTGTATCCTCGCCTAAACAAATGGATTTCCACCAGAATGGTGATTTTCATGATAAACTCAATGTCACTTTTTGTCCTAGACTGGTTTCAAATGGTGAAGAGAAAGATGACATTCAATCTTTAATATCAAAAGTGCAAACTGATGGTGGCGCCGTATCATCAGACCCAAAATCAGCATCCACGGTTGCAGATGTCATGGAAATTTACGAAAATAAAATCTCCTCACTCATCACAAAAGGGAGTCATTTGCAAGATCTGTTGGAAGCGAAAGCTCTGGCTTTAAGTCAGGCTGATCGGCTTATAAACCAACATCGACGCCAACAAGCAAGATCTGAAGCAGATGCTGTAAAATTGGCCGAGATGCTGAGAGATTCAGAAGCAAAATACGAAACATTGCTTGGAAATGTTCGATCTGTTGAGACAGATCGTTTGGCAATGGAACAAGAACTCCAGACTGTGGTTGAAGAAAATTGTAATCTGCAGAATGTCGCAGATCAATACGACAAGATGCAGTTTGCTTTCCAAGACAAGACTCACAAGATCGAGGTCCTGGAGCGAAATTTGAAAACATCTCGACAGGAGTATGACACATTAAAGGAGCTCCACGAGATGATCCAGAAACACAACGAGAAGATGAAAGAGCAGCAGAGTCAGTCCTCCACAAGGATCGAGGAAATGGAAGAAGAAAGAATGAGACTCTTGAAGAGGATATCGGAGCTGGAGATTAGCATCTCGGACCTCACCCAGCTCATAGAAGAGCAGGACAAAGCCGCTAAAACTTTAATGCAAGAGAAAGCTGAGCAGGAAGTTGCGAACAAAAACCTAAAACTCCAGGTTGGGAAACGAGACGAGAACATAAAAGAACTAAAGATCAAGGTATCCTCCCAAGAGCAGCGGAGGCAACAGATGGAACACCAAGTTAAAGATAAAAACTCTGAGATCAAAAAGCTTCATCACAAGATTGATTCACTTGGCGAGAAAGTTGAAACTCTGAGCCTGCAGAGAATCGATGATGAACAAACTTTATCCGACAGAGATAATGAAATCAACGGATTAAAAAGAAAGCTGGAAAAACAGGCTCAGACACTGCTTATGATCACAGAGCTATCTAACAACATTCAGTCTAGTCAAACTTAGCTGTTGGCTCCATGTGTTTTGTGATTTTTTAATTTGAACGTACTTTGTATAGTAATAAACTAATAACACTTCTTTTTCTAAACACCACACATACATACATATACTGTTTTGTTTTATTTTTAAAGTGTGCTGTTTCTGTTCATGTTTTATAGTCTGCGATTTTGCGCAATTAACCCGCTAAGCCGTTCCAACCGTGTCATTATTTATCCTGTTTTAATTAGCTTGCATCATTTTCAAGGACCAAACATCATTTATGTTATTACTGTTGTGTGGTGGTCAAGCGTAGCTAATTTTATGCATAACTTCTTTTATGCTCAGATGAGATGTGGATGCTTTTCTCCATAAATATCGCTTTTGATGTAGAATTTATGTGACTTATGTTTTACATTTGTCTAATAGAGCCGTTCTTCTCTTTACATTCATACAGATTTAGGTGAATGTTACAGTAATCTACTTTTCTTGCGACTGTGTAGAACAATAATTAGTTTGAACTTTGCATTAATCCTTGCGAAGCATTTCCATCCACATGTCTTTTGATCATCAATTGGGACATACCACTCCCCTTCAGTCAAAGTATGCTTGTTTCTCATCATTTACATATCGGCATTCATAATTGCTTGAAACAATTTTCCTTCAAGTTTTAAAGTAATCTCTAGACTCTAGTCAATTCAATTATAAAGCTGTTTTACTTGAAATAGGGAAAATGTTGTGGAAGACGTTGAAAACAAAGAGAAAGCGAGGAAGTTAGTGGCAGATGCGAAGATTCTTGCGTCAGAAGGAGAACTATATCAATCATTGAAATATTTCAAGAAAGCTTATAAACTATTCCCATCGGCGAAAATTCTAAATAGAATTCAACGTATTGAGGTAACTCATTTTAAAATGCCCTATTTATCAAATTTTACCACCTGTTGGCCATCAATAAGGTGCTGTATTTTAAGGAAACCTTTTGTCAAGTGACTCAAGTTTGCATATGAATACCAACAAGCTAGTTGATATCATATGATTGCTCCTGTAAGCTAAGTCATACCATTTAAAATAATAGAAAAAAGCTCATTTTGCATATTATAAGATTTTTCTTGAGGCAAAAGCAATTTGGTGGTTTATCAGTGCTTATGTAACCTGAAGTGTTTCACCAGCAGATAGAATTAATCGAGGCAGTAGTTGGAGGCAAATGATTTAACCTGAAAATCTTTCAGGAAGTGATTGCGGAAGATGAAGGGGAAGAAGACGAAGATTTTGGTTTCACAGAGCTCGACAACGGACTCGTCATATACAAGAAACTTGTAGAGCGCTTATATCCACACCAAGTATAATTTAAGCACAATTGCTGCAGACTCATTGATTTTTGCAGCGTTGTAAATTTAGTGTTTAAGTTTTAAAGCAAAGTTTTGTTAATTTATGTAATACATGCCTCAGTTGTGTTTTAAGCTATTTGTGATAGTGGCTTCATTGAAAGTAAAGCCTTTTATTGTGATCTATTTAGCAGTAAATGTAAATTAAAACGTTATTCTGTCTCAGATAAATGGTGTCAAATGGATATTTGACTTATACAAGGACAAGAAAAGAGGCGGCATACTGGCAGACGACATGGGGTAAAGCTTTTGCCCTAATTATATCTATAATAAGTTGAATATTCTAAAACATAACATGCTCTCATTTGCATTGTAGGAGATAGATCATATATTCCTTAGTGTCTGTGTTTAACTAAATCGTTTATATCCCAGGCTTGGAAAAACGATTCAAGTGATTGCATTTATCTCAGCAATGTTTGATATGAAATTGATCAAGCACATACTTCTTGTTCTGCCATTGTCTGTTATACCCAACTGGGAGCAAGAATTCAAAAAATGGGCCCCGGGTATCAGAATCGAATGCTTTCACGGAGCTGCAGCCAAAAGGAAAGCTGTAAGTTGAGATGGCCATTGTTACAAAAATGTTCACTAATTGGCTACTTGCATACAACTACATAACAAGATACCAAACAGCTGTTAATGGTTTTTGTCATCTTTACGTTATCATGTAAGGGCAATGTTAAGTGGACACACATGTATGCAGGTTTGAGTTTGCATACAATTGTGTAGGGAGCCGATCGAGTCTTTAAATCTTAATTTTCATTTGGTTAATGACCGACCCACCGCATTTATGGTGACAGTGAAACAGGTTTTAGACAGTTCCACTTCACTGGTGACAGTTCCACAACAATACTGAAATATTTCTACTTGTCTCTAGATTCTGCGGCAGTGTATGACGAAGCGTAGTGTCTGTATCACTACATACGGACTCGTTGTCACTCAGTACCAAACCCTTGGAGAGACGCTGCACGGCGGAGAGTTTGTCTGGGATTACATTATCTTAGATGAAGGGCATCGCATAAAAAATCCTTCCAAAACAACAAAAAGATTACATCTTATACCGTCTCGAAACCGCCTCATTCTTACAGGTGTGATTCTAGTGTTCAAGAGCAATACAATTCGTGATGGGGTGACGCTGTCAGTGATTTTCTTCTTTCTAGGCACTCCCGTGCAGAATAAGGTGCGAGATCTGTGGGCTCTAATGGATTGGACATTGCAGGGTTCACTTCTAGGAACTCAGAGAACCTTCCGTTCGGAATATGAACTACCCATAGAACGTTCAAGACAAAAGGTATTTCAAACAGTGACTTCCATCTTCAATGTTCGTTTAAAATTAGTAAAGTTTTAAAACTTTATCCTGCAGGACGCATCGACTGGGGAAATAGTACTTGGCAACCACATGGCAGAAAGCCTAAGACGGTTAACTGATCCTTACATTCTCAGGAGAACAAAGGTAGCCTAATATGGAGATAACCATTTAAATGTGTTTGTCAAAGCCCACGTAGGCCTTTAGCTGACTCTAACCATTTTCCCGGCAGTTTGCGTGATCTAAACTCTTTATTGTAAAATTGATAAACAGATCAGGCTAGAGTTGAGTAACTGAGTTGAAATTTGAAATGCACATTTATAGAATACTGAACACAAGAGAAAAAAAATCTCAAAACAATTTAATCCATTTTACATATATTTTTCAAATGTGAGATACCAGCTTTTTCATTGAATGTTCCGTTGGCGTCTACACCCTCCAGTCACTATTAAATAGACTTTATCGTAAATTTAAACCAACTTACTAATCAGTAAATTTATCTGGTTTGACAGGCTGGAGTACTGATGGCCAACAAGGAGAATAAACCTTTAGATAATGAAAAGAAACAAGTTGATGATGGTCAGGACATGGCTGTTGTTCAGAAACAACCTTCTTTTCCTAAACTTTCCACCAAGAATGATTTTGTTGTTTGGGTTGGATTTGTTTTGTATTAAAATCGATTTTATTCTTTAGTATCTGTAGTTGTTACATTTCTTTTTTCATAACTGTGCGGATGTCAAACACGTCATCCTAATTGACTTAATACTTTAAATATCACACGTATCATGCAAACAATAATCATGGTACGGTACGCTTCCCAGAAACTGTGTTATCCAAGTTAAAATCCTGTATTTTTGTCTAAACGCACTGCCTACGTATTTTTCAGGTTTATCTATCCGAGGTGCAGCAAATGATCTACCAGGACTTTATCAAGTTGGACAGCGTTAAAGATTTGTTGACAACCCATCGATCTCCTCTCGTCTACCTCACAATCTTAAAGAAAATTTGTGATCATCCTCGATTATTATCGAGAAAAGCTTGTCGTGAATTAGGACTCGATTCCAATAATGACTCGTATGTTCACATCGTGTTATATGACTTGTTAAGAATAATCACCAAAGCAATGACAATTATTTGCTTTTATTGTGCCTTAAGTCAAATATGTATGTTGAGTTCTTAAATAACGAATACTAATAGAGGATTTTTGCCAGGTAAAAGTTCTCACAAAACTTAATTGTTAGTCAAATATTTTAAAAAGTTTTGATTGTCATAAAAACTGCCTTTTTTAGAGTCTCTGAAGATATGAATGCGAGCGGAATAGAGGAGTGTGCAGCGAACCGTATCGACAACATCCCAGATGAAACTCTGATCAATGAATCTGGTTAGTGATCGTAATCGGATCGATAGTAATCCTTCGCAGCTTGTGCAAGTGATTGAGTCTGCGGTTTTTCAAACGTGTTTTAATTTCACGACTTTTTTTAATAAACTTAAATTTTTTGCTGTAAAGTTTTAGTTTTTTGTGAGTTTGGTAATTTTTGTTTATTATCGAAGTAACCAAACCAGGCTGTACTGTATTTTAATACAAAACTTTGCATGGCATGATTTAGTAAGTAACTTGACGTTTGTTCTTCAACAAACCACACCACGGTAGACACTGAACAGGTTTCATTTCATTTCCAGGTAAACTTGAATTTCTGATACAACTTCTGCTTCATCTACGACAAGAGGGTCACCGCACACTAGTTTTCTCCATGTCCAGGAAAATGCTGAATATCATCCAACGTATTCTGATCAATAAAAAATTCAAGGTTTAACTTCTCCCATTTCTTTTGTTGCTCACTGTCGCCACCATGTGATTGCTTACTAATTCAAGAATAAGCAGTTTGTTTCTGTGTAATTTGATCCATTCAACACCAATTGCGATAACATCGTTCATTATAAATCATGTCTAAAAGAACTTATTTGCTTTATGATGTGACGTCAGGTTATGAGGATGGATGGACTTGTCACGAAGACGAGCGAACGAGAAAAAAGAGTGAATAAATTCCAGCAAGATGATTCCTATCATGTCTTCTTACTCACGACACAGGTGAGCCAAGGGAATGTTTATTTATGTATAATAAAAAAATTTAGCTGTTACCATTGTAATAGCAATTAACATAGCACTACTATCATACTGCCATAAAATTGTAACAAAAGTTTACTGAAGGATACGTGGACAATGTCTATAAAAAATACAACACATATTTAATAAACATTTGATTTCACGATCATTTGTTCTATCGCCACACATATGCATTATACTGACTTCATAATAATAATTATTAGTTAATAATAATAACAGCCGTCTTTTTAAAACAATAACAATTAAAAAAAAAATATTAACACAGGTCGGTGGGGTCGGTCTCACTCTAACTGCGGCTGATCGTGTCGTCATTTATGATCCGTCTTGGAACCCGGCCACGGATGCTCAAGCTGTCGACAGGATTTATAGGATTGGTCAGAAAAAGTATGCGGCCCAAGCCAGTCAGATGTTTTAATTCTGTTTTACTAAACATGGATGATTTTTTTATCCTTTATTGTTAGTTTTTATTCGTTCATGGTTTTAAAACAAACCTGTGTTTCATTTTCGGGCATTAATGTACTTAGCGTGTAAAAAGTCTTCGGAACGGTGATTTTCATCTTAATGCCCTGACATGCAAGTTATAAGATATCTTTTAGCTGCCAAATATTTTATCACTTCCAATAACACCAGCATCGTCGTAAAATCTTCACTTATTTAGGAGAGTGATGGTGTATCGTTTGATCACATGCGGCGCTGTTGAGGAAAAAATCTACAGGAGACAGGTCTTCAAGAACTCTGTCATCGAGCAGAGCACGGGACAGAACAAAGATCCATACAGGTACAAAATTGCTTGATTTGATTGAATTCTCTCACGTTTTCTAAATTTTGTTTTTTGTCTATGGTATTTAGTCCAAAGTCAATTCGAAACTCAATTCATTCAAAATTCAGATTATGTGGTTGTTGTAAAATGGGAAACAACATAAAAATATTAGTTGCAGCGCAAACTCGTGGAATAAAATTAAAATTAATGATTTTGTTACAGCATGAGTATTTCGTTTCTCACTTCCCATCTACCACCATTATCTTAACATATGTGGTTTTATTATGGTTTTTGAACGGTTAATTATGATTACTTGAATGGTTTTTGTAATGGTTTTATATGGTACTACTAGCTTTGTATGTACTTTACCACTTCAACCTTAACTTATATGATTTCTATTTTATCTCAGGTATTTCTCTCGTCAGGAGCTCGCTGAACTCTTTGTACTTGACGATGTCAAATCATCTGCGACTCAGCAACAGCTGGAAGATCTTCACGGTCATCAACGGACTTTTGATGACACTCTGCAAAGACATGTTGACAATCTGCACACTTTCAGTGAGCATGTGTCTATATTTTAAAGCCTTGAAACAATGGTTTCCAACTTTTTTCTACTTGTGGGCCCTCTAGCTGCTATAATCTTTTTCTCACGAACCCCGAACTTCAAAATTGTTGCTTCGTTGGCTATTTATGAGAAATTAAAGCATAACTCATGGACTGCGGACCTGTGCCATCTTTGTGAACACCCAGGGGCTCTTGGACCCCAGATTGGAAACCACTGTTAAACCAAACTGAATTAGATGCTACTCCTATTTGTGGTAGTGGGCAAATGTGTTTCTACAATGTCTCCATATAATTAATGTAACCAGATTTATGATTGATAGAACACGAAAGTATCCAGTCATTGACAAATGTCATAGGATTTTGTAGTATTGCCATGAGACAGATTCAATGTAAAACTTAACCTAATTTGTGATGTTTTAGAAATGTTTGGCTTGAGTGACCATGACCTAATGTTCACTCGAAAACCCAATGACTTTGATTATGAAGACGAAATGGCCACGGATCTATATAACAACAAAGTAAGTGATGTCACAATCGCTGCTGTTCTGTGGCTTGCTTGCAAAGCAATGCTGATGCTTACACTTTTTCTTCATGTTTTTTCATGTTTTCCATTGAAAGAAAATCATTAGGTTTTGTATTGTCATCAATAACATATACTAGGCAATATGTGTGTTGTATACCCTCTGTCATTTTGTGAGCGTCGGATGGTGAAACCAATTACCAGGTTTTTTTAGACATTTGCCAAACTTTTTTTTATCAAAATGATGCCTGCATATATATTATATAAGCCAAAATGAATCGCAGCTATTTCTTCAACATAATATGCAGTATTAGATCCGCCGGCATACGTATTACATCACTGTAATGACCACAACACATATTACATAGACATCATATTACAATACTCAGGTCGAACAAGCCCAGAACAAGCTGAAAGTCGAGTCAGACCAACTCACCGGCTTGGAAGAAACCGATCAGAGATGGGGTGCATTTGTCGGGGATCGAGTCAAGGACGACAGCCCCAAGTTCAAGGACCAGGAACGTACGTATGACGTCATATATATATGACTGTCGAGTGGATTTGGACCAATTTTAAAGCAATTTTCATGTTTAAAATTTATTAATTGTTACATTCTGTTAATTGATGTAAACTTTTTGCAAATTTCTAAGACTTGTATTCAGATTTTTAGATTGGAAACAAGAGTAACTTTTTGTAAATAATTGTTTACTTTGCAGCCGTCTACCCGATTGAAGGGATTAGTGACAAGCTTGAAGCACTGTCTCTACCTGATTACATGGTCCTGGCTGATAAATTTTTCAAATTTATGACATCCTCTTTTATTTAGTATTCGAATTTACGTTACAGTTTATATAAATTCGGTGCTATTACTAAATATTGTCATTGATAATGATAATTTTTTGTAATTTGAAGTTTCTTGGTCAGGCAATAACTCGGTAGCTAACCCTTGCTAATTTCCTGATATCTTTTTCAGAAGATAAAATCAGAGCCAACAGATTTTCAGCAGATTTGCAACAACAAGTTTTCTTCATCAGAGTTTAAAAAGGAAGAATACCAGGTATTAAACAGACTTAATTATAAAGCTGCATTTATATCAAACTCAATTTGATTTAGCACGACAGAGTGCATGCATCTGGTATATTTCTTGTTATACCAAATTTTGTCCTATGCTGAACAACGTACAACAAAATCCTGTACTTTGTACAAATTGCACATACAACTGTGCATATCGTGTCAAACTGATTCAGATGTGGCATGTTTCACGTTCCTGGCAGTTAAACACTTCATAAAAAGTAAAATTTTTGCAGAATAAATAAATAATATACTAAATAATATAAAATGTTTATTTTCTTCTAGTTTCAGGACATTAAATTGGAGGGGGGAGGAGACGTAAGGGAAGATGATAATTTTAACACAGAGGAAGAAAAAGTAAGCAATATTTTTTAAGATCTTTACCGTACAAAATGTAGATGTTTTAGCAATGATAATTTAATTAATACCAACTCTTCTAATATCCTAAAAAATGCTCGCTCTAATTTTATAAGCAGTGCAATTTTATATGCTAACCTATACAATTTAATGTAATTTGTAGCATTGAGTAATAGTATGTAGCGGGGATTATAAGGAAGAATGCACCATATTGATGGTGTACAACTGTACATATAGCGTTTGTGCATTACAGCATTACTTGGTTGGTGTTGCAGTTATAATTATCGGCCAATTTTTTTCAGTTGAATCAAGCATCTGTAGATGAAGAAGACTTTGAAAGTGACTTCTTGCCTGCGTTTGATTTCAAGCAAGATAAAATGGAGGTATTGTGTGCAGAGGTTTAAGCTTGTTCTTTAAATGTAGAAATAAATGTCTGAATTGGCACAGCAAACTAGTTACATAAAACTGCAATCATGCAAACGATATTTAATAATTATGGTAAAGTTGTTCGCTTCAGCTTGACAGTTAATAAACATCTTTATTAATATGAGATGAAATTAATAGTACTGTACTTCTTTAACAGTCCAGCACACCGCAAGCTGTACCACCTATCGGTGACATCATAACCCTTAACGACAGTAACGGGTCATTTGCAGGTGGTCCATCACCATTTAAAACACTTGAAGAAAGTTGGGTTGAAAAGGTTCTAGATATAAACGCTAACATGAACAACTTAATTATTTTATGTTATGTACATTGGAAACACGTTAACTGAAAACTTTAAATTTAGCATCTGCTAATTCAGAGCATAACATTCTAGGTTTCAGGGCAAATGTCTTTCAATTTTAATTTAGAATAAGTGATCTTTTGGTTTCTACTCCACAAGTTTACGTAGCATTTTATTTTAACATAAATACAAACAGACATCAGCATCGACCTCTAACCTGAGATTGTCTGATGACGACGATGATGATGTCATCATTTGTGGGGACTCCCCTGTGAGAAATGAATTGACCATACCCGCTCCAGCAAGGGTTAGCATTGATAGTTGTCGGCACGTCGGCGAGCAAACTAAAACAGATGACTTTTAATTACTTCTATCAGCCCAAGATCACCTTTATAAGTCATTTTGTTTGTTAACAGGCGAGATCTCCAGATGTTAATGATACTGATGAAGATGCCGTCATCTTGGCGGCTGATTCTCCACTTCCAGATGAAAAACTGAATGATCTTTCGGATGAAGAAGATGAGAGTCGAGGATTTTTGATAAATACGGTGAAGATAAAATAATTCGTAAAAATAATTTTTATCAGATATTTTTGAATTTATTCTTTTTCTTCGAATACTTTGGAAAAAGTCAATTATATGCTCATCTTCCATAACAAATATTATCGTGATTAATATAATGACACTGAGACGTCGATTTTATTCGTTTTCAAGTCCACCATTTTGTCTGGAATAACTTACTAATCTTGGGGCGTATCCTACAGGTGGAGGACTCCATTAGGTTATTCAGTGAAAGTGACGACAATGATGATGAAGAAGGTGATTCCTGGAAGGATGTCTTTGCTGTAAATGACAGCACACCGAACACCAGTGTAGGTTTAAGCGCACCCACAACCAGTAATCGGTCAACGCTTTCATACAATGAAGAAACAGCTGAAGATGAATCAACAGATGAAAATTCAGATGGGACCGAACTTTACAGCGATGAAGAATACCAGGATCTTGTCAACAGTGGTGCTGCCAGTTTTATCTTTAATATTTCATCAGACAAAGAATGCTGACGCCTTCGTTGAGACCGCAACTGTCTTTGAACTTTTCTCCAGGGTATTTTCTCTATGTGCTCTTTTTGTCTTGTGTTGTATTCTGCTGTTTTTCTTTTCATGTAAACCCCCTCTTACTGCCAAAAAGTGCAATTATTTACGATTATGTCGAATAAATTGCTGCTTTTTAAATGATCTACGTGCTGTATTTTTTTTAAGGTCTGAAATCATAGTAACATTTAAAGAACTTGCCAAATTGTTAGAAGTCCAGGAAATTAAAATAATCTTCATATTTTAGTTCTTGTAATTTCACCAAATTTTGCAAGAACGAAAAACAAAAGAATTTTATGATAAATTAGATTCGATACAATAATTAATCAGAAGTTTGTTCTTAAAATAAGACGTTTTGAAACATATCTGCCAACGGAAAATTGGATGTCTATGAAATCGTTTCACCCGATGTACTTGGGCTGTCCCCTAATCCGATCTTTTTATCAGTTTGGAAAATATTGTGGAAGGCACAAAGTTAGGTTTAAAAAAAAGCATTCCCGGCAGCTGGTCTTGATGGAGTAGGCAGTTTTAGATGTGCGGTGTGTTAATCCTTTGTTGTCGTAACTCCGTGGAGCATCAGGCGAAATGACTGCACAAGCTTTAAGCCCATCAATAATTCGAATGCTGCACGATAAATTATATGAAAAGCGAAAAGTTGCAGCTTTGGAGATTGAAAAGTAAGTTTTTTGTCCTTTTTTATTTTCTTTATTTGTTATTCTAGCTAAATCTATCTGGCCTATTCGTAACAGTAATTTTTTCATTACTGTACATTAATGTTATTTTTATTTATTGGTCTAACTGTTCTTATAGATACGATTTGTAAGTTACACAAAGTTTTTGAAATAAGTCATTGGCTACAGTTTAACCTTGACCAGTACTTTCGTTACTCAGTCCTTTATAAAACTGAACCAAATTTTTTACATCTAACCTACGTAACCTCTTCTATATTTTTGGTATTTTAAGGCTTGTTCGAGGATATGCGAATAATGGTAATAATGCAGAAATACAAAGGATAGTTACAATTTTGGCCGGGGAATTTTCACAAGCACAGAATGCGAACAGCAGAAAGGGAGGATTGATTGGTCTGGCTGCGTGTGCTATTGCACTCGGAAACCAGGTTTGACTGAATTGACGATTAAGTTTTTACATTTACCGAATCTACTTTCACACTTATAGACTACTATTTCTGCAAAATAGTCTTGTCTGTATTTTTTGACAGCTGCACACCTGAAATAAATTTCAAAAACACTTTTTGCACACCTGAAATAGATTTCAAAAACACTTTTTGCACACCTTATTTCATATAAGCCTTAATTTGAGATCCAGTGGATTACAAACAAAGTTTGAAACATGAGATTTTCTACTTTAAGTCATTGGAAAATTTAGAAAGCGTAATTAAATTGCATTGCAAACAATTTGCTACTACAATACAACAATTGACCAAATATATGGTAAAAAAAAGTTAAGCGAAATTGAGGCTTCAATGGTGTAAGCCAAGGGTCGGCAACCTACGGCCCGCGGGCCGGATCCGGCCCGCCATGCGAAATCGTCCGGCCCGAGACATATTAATAAGTTATCACAAGAATACGGCTCGCCGTTTCTTATTGAGTTTCAAACTGCAGTGTTAGCACTGTTTGAAAAAATTGTGGTATTGTTACGCCATAAGTACGTCGTACTAGTCTATTGTTACGCCATAAATCTGGTGCGAAGGCGGTAGACTAGTATCTCGAACTAAGTACGAGATACTAGTGAGTACGTGGACGCCAATACCATTCCCGAAAAATTTCAAATGGACCTTCTTGAAATGCAATGCAGTGACGAATTGAAGGCAAAATTTCATACAAAAGGCACATCGCTGCTTAACTTTTACAAAAAGTACGTTCTTGCAAGTGGTCTTTATCCCAGCTTGACCAACAATGCAAAAAAATGGTATCGATGTTTGGTAGCACGTACATATGTGAACAAATGTTTTCAACAATGAAATTCACGAAGAGCAAGCTAAGATCACGCATTTCGGACGCCCATTTAGAAAATGTTCTGGTTCTTGCTTCATCTGACTTGTCACCAGATGTTGAAAAACTTTCACAAAGCAAGCAGCATCAAGTGTCACATTAATGCTGTGTTGTTGAAGTGTGAATACATACCGGTATACTGTATTTTGCTCTTTTTGTGATTGGTATGATTCAGATTGCAGCAATATAGCGTAATATACTGAAGTGAGTGTGAATTATAGTATTAATGAAAATTCCGGCCCGCCAAAGAGTTGTACACTCGACATTTGGCCCGTGACTAGCAAAAGGTTGCCGACCCCTGGTGTAAGCTGTCACGCTAAAATCTGTCTCTGAATGCGTTGGTTATTTTCGAATCTGATGTACTGTTCACACTGGCATTACAAATGTGAGTTACCATTTATGTGAAGTATTGCTGTATATCCATTATATTACATTAAAAGAAAATCTCAAACTTAATTTTGCATCTACAGAATATCCAAGGTTACCTGGAAAGTCTTTTGAAGCCCGTTTTGATCTGTTCTGCTGATCCTGACAGTCGAATGCGATACTTTGCCTGCGAGTCACTTTATAATATTGTGAAGGTGGCCAGAGCTGACACGTTGCCTTATTTCAGTGAACTATTTGACGCTTTAAGCAAGGTGGCTAAATTATTTTGGATATATCCATAGCCTACGATACAGAGACTTGACATTTATTTTATTTGCAACTTTATTACATTTTTTTAGGACTTTATAATTTGACCAATAAACTGCCTTCGTCTGTTTCAGCTTTCGGCAGACCAAGATCCCAATGTTAGAAATGGATCCGATTTACTCGATCGCCTGCTAAAGGTAATAAATTACTGATTTAGATTCTCTTTGAACCTCAAGATGAAGTTTATTTGCTCCGCTTGCTATATTGTTGTTTTTAATTTTTGACCATTACCGATACTTGTTGTCATTTTTTCATTTGTTGTGTTATTCTTAGCAAATGTATCTGAGTATGTGCGTTTTGTTTTCAGGACATTGTTACGGAATCTCGTGTCTTTGACGTAGCCACGTTTGTTGTGCTTCTGCGCGATCGCCTTTACACAAAGAATCAATATACACGAAGGTTTCTTGTACAGTGGCTCACATGTGTGATGTCTATCCCGGAAACTGATATTCTTGCATTTTTGCCGGAGTTTTTGGACGCTCTCTTTCCAATCCTTGACGATTCAAGCAAAGAAATACGTACCATGTAATGAAATGTGATACTTCTTGTAATTAGGGCTGTGGTGTTAGTGGGGACTCACATTCCACAAGACTAAAATTTTGTAATTTACTTTTGTACAGTTAAGTAGAACAGGTGTATACACACTTCACAAAGTGCAAATATGTTCCACGGTGGATTAAGTTTTACCAATATAGTCCAACCACAGTTTAACAATCATTTACCCTGATATATAGGAATTTGTGAAAGATAATTTTCTATGTGTATCCTATATATACATAAAACTGTTTTATACACAGTATCTAAAAGTATGAAAAAGTGCAGATTGTTTAAAACACTAAACACAGTGTTAATGTGACAGGTGTCAATCCACTCTTGGTGAGTTTCTTTCTCGCATTGAGAAGAATCCGGAAAAAGTTGACTTTAACAGTTTGGTCAACATTGTGGTTACTCATTCGCAATCAACAGGTAAAATGAATGAGATGATAAATATAATAAAAGGTGAGGTAAAAAACGTTTTGTATCGAATTTACGATCATATTAGCAATGTTTTAAAAGCTATTTATGACGATAATAATATTCATATACTGGTATAATAATATTACAAACGTATTCTATTTAAAATCGTTTTGAGTCGAATTTCTGATGTTACACATATACATATAAATACGTTGAATGTTTTAATGCTTGTTTACATTTTCACTGAAATTCATTTGAACATTTCTTGACTTATAAATACCCACAACCTAACATTTTCCTTCAAAGAGAATTTGAGTTATAGTGTGTTATATGTTAATATGTGCTATGGTATTGCTACCAACTCTGAGTGATAAGAATGTTATCAAAGAGGCAGCTCCAATAATACTGGAAAATATTGCAGATGCATTGATTAAGGAAACAGCATTACTGTGGGTTTATCGTCTCGTTATATTGGCCGGCTCTGTCATCCTTGGTTACACGTCAGGAATATTGGGTGCTATTCTCCCAACGTTAGCATATGAAGAATCAACAATTAAAAATATCCTTTTTTGATTTTAGCATATTCTTGTTTTATTATTCTTCATCTTGTGCATTTCTTGACGCTTAAACTAAGGTTTTATTAGTGCACATCACTAGCAATTTAAATCAATTTCCAATAAATTATGTAAATTTCCCAGCTTTTTGTGTTGCTTGATAATTAGTAGTTTAAAGTGGTCACATCAATGGTCTATTTTGATAGACTAAAATTATTGGCTTAGTGTTTAACTTGTGAGTTGTGACGTTTTGGCAAAAGATTCAATTCCTGGCTTTAATTCCTTAATAATTTGACACATGTTCGTGAAACTGCCAAGCGGGCCAACCAAGCTCTTATGAATCTCATAACACACGATTATGATAAGAAAGAGGATAACAATAAGAGGTATAGAATCAATGTGATTCAAACCTTATTGCATTTTACAGTAAAATGTGAAATACTATGGTTGTTTTTGCTGGTACTAAATAAAGTTAAGAAAGTTTATGAAGAAGTTACTATTATTGATGCCCATGCTAAACTGTTGATTGTTTTTTGTTTTTGACTTTTTTGTTTTTGTTTCAAGATTGATTGATTAATACTGGTCAATGAAAAGGTTCTTAATTTATTTTAGTCAGTTCTTTTTCCTAAACCCTTACATTTATACGTTTTCTTGATTTTATTAAGCTCTCTGCTGCCTCTGGTAGAAATGGTGGAAGTGTTTTCCAGTCATCTTCGCCACAAATCAACGTCAACAAAGTGTGCCGTGATTCGATGGATTACTCACTTGCTTGTGCAAACTCCTTATAGCGTGAGTTGTAGAAATATGTCAGTTGTAAAAAGTACAAATTAATTATGGGTATTTACGTGATGATTTGAGTGTTGAGATAGTTTATATTGCTGTTAACATCTTAAAATTAAATTAATTGCTCTTAGGTTGAACAAGATTTGTTTTGGTAGACTTAATACAAGTTTTCAATATCATAAGAAAAATTTGGTACCGTATGTAAATCATCGTAAAATTATTGAAAAAATTATCTGTACATAAATACTTTGAATCGGAATGTGTTATTTCATTTTTCTAAACTAAATATACCATTATGATAACTTCACCTTCCACTGTTAAGATAAGCTAACAATTACTTATCAAAGAACATCTGCACGATATGAATTGGGAACTTAGTTTTGAAAATTCTTAATAATTTCTTAGATATTCGAACATATCGAGAAAATTTTTCCTGCAGTGATGAAAATGTTAGCTGATCCGGCCGATGACGTGAGTTTTATAACTTAATCGGAAACTTATATCGCTTGGTTTGAGTGTGTTTTCTTTAATTGTTATAATGTTTAATTTTTGCAAATTTCTGCTTTCATGATTAGTCATTAAATTGTACAGGTTGTAATTTTAACGCTTGAATGCCTCTCGGAGATAGCGTCCTCCCCGGCTGGCCCACCAATGGAAAGAAAGATGTCGGTAGCAAGCAGAGTCTCCGGTACGTGCGAGACGTGCATTGTGTACAGGATATGAAAATTCTTGTATTTTAAATTTCATTTTGAGATAACAGGGTCACAAAAACCTGGGTTAACCAGTGTTTAAAAGACCTTTGAGTTTTCACATTTAAGTAAGTGCAACTGCTTTCTGATCTATCTCAGATTCGAGAATTGTTTTGATTACAAACATCGCTTGCCATGTTGTATATTTTATACATAAGAATTAATGATATCGAAGTAAGACATAAACATCATATTTTCTAGTTCTATCGTCACCCCATGGGTCAAACCAGCCACTTGTTCTCAACACATACTTCAATAAATTTATAAGCCATCTGATTCATATGTTTCGTACCGACGTTAATCTTTTAGAAGCTCGAAGTTCGTTTATCATCAGGTGAGCAACATGCTTTGCAATGCAGTTGTCTTATCAACGTAAACAAATTTCTTTGTGAAGTGTTGTGTGTGTTGTTCCGTACGTAACTAATTGGCTCTCTTGCTTTTCTTAGTAATGTATTTTTGGCTGCAAATTGCATGCAATGATCCCTTGGTTTATTTTTCCTTACTATTTTACCCACAGGCAAATACTGCAGAGTGGAGAATATAGTGTTAAAAAGTAAACTGATGGTTATGGTCAACACGTTACTCCTATATCCTTAACTACACCAGTTAAACTTATTGACTTAGCCTTAAAACACGTTATATCTAAGAGATACTTTTCCAGGCAGCTATGCACAGTGTTGAACGCAGAGAATGTCTTCCGAGCGATCGGTGAAGCGCTTGATCAAGGCAAGGAGGCGGAGGAAGATCCTCGTTTTTGCTCCCACGCTGTGAAGAAGTTGAACAGCATCCTCATCACTTCGACCGAACTCGAAGAACTCCGCGAGACGTTGAAGAATGACATATGCCAGGTGATGTTTTAATCGAGTTAAATCAATGCTCTTCAAACTTTTTAGGGTCAGGGAAGCTGTGGTATACTTTTTGAAATGTTATGGAACCCCCTTTAATAAAAGGTTTAAAAAACAAGTTGAAACAAGTATGAAAAGCAAAATTTGTAAATACAGTACCTCACAAAGTCACGTTATCAGCTTTTTATAACTATCCATTAACCAGGCGATGTTTTAGTTGAGTTAAGCGCAATAATAATTTGGCGATATGTGAAAATGGAAAAATTAAATTGCAATGGCTTAATGCTGTGCTCAGGCAAATTTTGAGGCCATTTGAGTTATTGAAATTTTTAAGTGAAGTGAAGTTGAGTTAATGAGATTCTACTGTGAAACTATTGACTTATTTTCAAAACATTAAATCAATGAAAGTGAAAAAACAAACTTCAAACACAAAAACAAACTTTAATAGTCACATTTAGGCCCTAAGAAGGACATAATATAATTGTACTGCTTATATCATTCATATTTCCTGCCAAAAAAGCTGATAATTCCATCAGGAATTACTTGAGTAACACTTTTGATATAATTACAGGAAAACAGTCAGTTATTTTGCTGTTTATACAAAAGTTGGTGCCACAACCCAGTTGCATCCGTTACACTCTGTTTGCTCACGCAAAACTACAGACACTGTTGCCGCTTGTTTCACAAGTTGTATCCTTTTCACGCATCTAGGTGCAAAGTTTCTGTTAGAGTAAATTAATCCTAGGAACCAGATAGTCCTTTGCTGTTTTATATTCATCAGTTGAATATGATTCAAATATTGTATTAAATTACTCTCTGCTTTCAAGTATAATTTGCTATGGAAAGTGACACCTCATAGATTTCCTTAACAAGTATTTTTCACAAAGTTCTGATTTTAACCTTGACGTTGAACTTCTCATTGAACTTGACAAACTAGTTCACTTGCTTGAGTCGCCAATATTTGCATGTAAGTGCTTTTGCTGTGTTTGATATACTGTAGTAGTATAACATAATCCATTGTTATATTTAAAGACTTCTACCTAACTATAGTTTAGTGCTATTTTGTAACTAACTTTTCTAGTTTTTGGTTAACTAAAGACATTTAAACAGCTACCCGTTAAATTTGCTACATGTTCAATCCATGTTCCACTTTTTCGTTTCTTTCAGATTTAAGGCTGCAACTTTTAGAAGTTCCTTGCCGGCAATTTCTCATAAAATCTCTTTACTCCTTGCTCATGCTTCTTCCACAAAGCAGGTCATTTGACACCCTGCATCAACGTTTGAACTGTGTGCCTAGCAGTCATCTGCTGCCACCCCTACCAGGGTAAGACGTCTTGATCGTTACTTCTCACAAACGTATTTTTATTGTAGAGCTATTGAGTTCTGATTTTTTTTCTTCTGTTACAGGATAATGTTACTTGTAATGTAACAAAAGCGGTCATATTAAAGGATATATTTAAAAATGTTATAATATTACAACAAAAAATGGTATAAGTATGTAACAAGGCAAAATACATTGCTATTAACTAACTTGTGAGACAACCTCTAATCCATTAATATGTCTTTTTGAACAGGGAAAATGCTGTACCTCATGAGGGGAACCACCTCAAAGAGGTCAATTTCGACGAATTATTTGATCATTTCGTCCAAGTCCAAACCAAGCACGCCGCGTTTAAACGAACTAAAAGAATCCAGGCGACTTCATCTTCAATCTGAAGTTAAAAGTTCGTCAAATTGCACCTTTCTGCCTTTAAAGTATGATGTTTTGTGGATCCAGTGCATTCAATTTAAATGTCATAATATTGCTTGAAACCTATTTTTGTCGAACATTGTTAGATGTTGTTTATTCATACACTTAACTGTTATAAGTCTCAATTATTGAATTTTTTGCAAAATTTTCTTAGGAAATCTAGACGTTGTTTGTTGTTGATAGTTTCTCCAACCATTTAATTTACCTGCTTCATTTTTTTAAATAATATACTAAGAATTTATGTGAAGCCTGTTCTTGCTTAAATAAAGCGTTTTAGTTTGTGCACTGCAGTAAATGGTTTCTGTGCTTGATAGTTATTCTGTTATAAGCCATTAATGGTATAATAATGCCATTTTTAAATCATTAATTTTTACCAGCTGCCTACAATATGATAACAGCAGGAACGTATTAACATATCAAATACGTATGAAGATATTGACTGGTCTAATTGACTTTTTTATTGGTTGTTTAGTGATTATTCACCAAAAACTGAGTATTTTGTTTGAAAAATTAGATGTTAAATGTTATCCCACCTCAGGCTTATAATTCAGGGTATAATTTGTTGTATACGGTTTTGCATTTGTCGTGTTGTGTCTGTATCGTCCTGTTATTGTGGTTTCTGTGCTGCCAGTACTACTCCAGTAAACCTAGGTCCTAGGTTTTCAATCTGTAAGTGGTTCACGTTTGTTTTGCTCGTTTGTAATCCAAGCATCTGTAGCAAAATCTCCCTCTTTCTGAGGGAGTAGAAATTTTTTCCTTAACGTTTTTATGTCGTAAATAGCGGTGCTGTGTCTTGTAACTGGCTTCCTTAGCAAATTCCCCGAATATGAGAGGAAAAATTCATTGTTTTTCGGCTCTACTACTATTTAATTGCGAAATAATGCAGTGAATTCAAATCAAAATAATTCTTTGCAAGCGTTGTCGTTGTTGTGAAATATCCACTATACTTACGTGCAATAAATAGGCAAGATTGTTTCTCATCTGTCAGTGTGTTGTTAATTTGATGTTGGGAACTGTTAGCATTTTAACTTTGCATTTTGGGAACTGTTAGCATTTTAACAACTGTAAGCAATTTACTCGCCGTTTGTTGGCGTTCTCAAATATTTTTAACCAACTAACAATTGTTAATAATTAATTAAAGCACTAAGTGCTCGGGTGATCTCACTGGTACTCGGGACAAACTGAATGACTCAGTTAATATCACTCTCACACTTTGCACCTTAAAATCAATATTAGCTCCTAAAGTCAAACACAAGGACCATTTCACTCTTATTAAAATTCTACAAAGGCAAAAGTCTTTAGGTGTAAGCTTGGACTACAAAGAAGATAATAATCCGCCCAAGTGTTTTTCAACTTATTGTGACTGTCACAAAAGATCGACCGGTAGGAAAACACTTGGGATATTCAGTTGGGTGTTGAAGTTATCCGCGTGAAATGACTACAGGCCACGTTACGGTCAGTGAAGCCAGTGAAACAATTACAAGCCAGGACTTCGTTGACCGACATTCAATCAATCTAAAAAGTAGCTGAAACCCCGATTGACGACAACATCGGGTTATTTGATCTTCAGCCAGTGGACGACTTTGTTTCTTTTACCGCTTTGTTATCGGCGACCGGGCCCATTCAAACAATTGAATAATTTCTTCGAACCACTAGACAAGCGTGCCCTATGGAATAACGACAATGAAGATAATGTCTCATATCTAAGCAAACGCTAACAAGAAGACAGGAAGGTTCAGATAACATTTCGGTTGTATTTCTGGTATTTAATTGATTGTTAACATAGTCGAGATCACGCAGTTATTTCAATAGCAAACAATGAAAATTGTTAACCAAGTTTAGCGACGAACAGTCGGCTTACGACAATGCACATAGATACATGATAAACATGACGCTATGTTGTGCTTGCAGACGCATGCCTGGTGTGTTTTAAGAGTTTTTTTTAAAGCGTAGATGTAATTCTAGCCTATACACACAGTCGTTCGTTAACGTTTTTCTGCCCAGGAAGTTAGATAGCTGTGCGTTTGTCGGAATCTACAACGTTACGGGTTTTAAGTGTTTTCTTAGACATTACATTAATAGACATCAAGGGAGATTGCAAGGAGGCCTGAGGTAGGTCATAATCGTTCGTGTTTGCTTCTGCTGATAAACAAAATTGATTGAACGACGCGATTTTCTTTTTATTAGCCGTGTATACCGCAAACCACGACGATACGGAAGAAATAGCAACGCAAAACGCTTTTTGATTTCAGCCAACCGCAGCCTATATCCTTTGTTACTTAATCTCGTCGTAGCCGAATTACCGACTTGTTTTGTTTTGGCTCCACAGAAATTATTCTTATTTGCTTTGTTTGTTTAAGTTGTTGTCAAATTTTCCATGGACGTTTCACCACAAATATCTTAGGCGTCAAAAGTTGAGAACTTAAGAGGTTTTGACATGGCAACGTTAAGTTCTTCCTCGGCGGTAAGTTCAAATCCATCTCTACCCAACTTTGACCTTTTCGCGAAATTAAGATTCGAATCGGAGAAGTCAAGCTTCTTACGCCGAAGTCAGCTTTTCAAACTGCCAGAAAAGGCTCCCACTTATGACGTATGGAAACTTCAGCCCCCGAATTTCAACCCCCAAGTTTTCGAACCCGCTCCAGTGGAACGAAACTCAAAGGAGGCGGTGAAACCCTGGATCTACGACCAGTACACATCTTACACTGTGGGTAGCGCCCCCAACGCCAGAGAAAGGAGGCGAAACGACAAACGAAAAATGGATTTTTTCAATGAACTGGAAAAGGCAGCAGCTGAAAAGCAGCAGAGAGCTCAAACCTGTGGCGATTTCCGGTCAAGATCGGATGCAATGAGACTACGGTTCAAGATACCTGATCCTCATCAAACCAGAGTGGATTTTGTGAGGAGAGGGATGTACAAGCCGGGAGTTTATGAAATGCCGCAGCCTCATGACTTCAGACAAGTAAGTTGAAAGTGTTGTCGGCTGCTGATTTCGACGTGACGTGAAAAAATTTGCGAAGTTTTTGCTTTGTGACTGTCTGTTTTGGTTTTAATTTTTTAAATGTATTGTGATAGCATGCAACTAGTATGTTTTTTTACGAGAAATCGTGTCATTTCAGTACCCTCCCTTGAAATCACTGGGTCTTCCGGAATTCATCACAGATTACGAGCACGACTGTCTGGGCTTGAAATGTAAAACTGCTGGCTTAAGTACACGTAAGTTATTGTTAACATTACCATTTTAGACTTGCGTTATACATGTTACATTTGCATATTACTTACACTTGATAACGCTATAGAATGAAGGTGTTTGTAAAACGACTTCTTCGATTTGCATTACTTTTTCAGTAAATGGTCCCCAAGCGTATGTTTTGAGACAAGTCGAAGTCCGAAAGAAGTCGGAATATGAAATGTCTCGTCCTCTGAAATGGGACAAGCAACTCGTTCTTCCGAAAGTCCACTTCCCTAATAAGATTGCCGCATATACGGTGAGCCATGACGTCTAAAAATGTTTCTAAAATGCTTGTCACGAATCGAATGCTTGTGAAGGGTCTTTGTTGGTTAACACAGCAGCGTATAGTAGGTCTAAGAGATATTGTTCTGTTATACAGATTTCTCTACAGAGAACTTGCAGATGTTGCGCTAAAATTAAGTTAAACCGGTGCCTTTTGTTACTTTCAGCGGCATCGACGAACTGACCGCTCGGCGAGAAGCGCGTATTTGGAGCGGGCCGAGTCGATGATGGAAAAAAGGAGGAAAGAAGTCGAAGAATTTCAACGAACGAGGTTATCAAAATTTGAAGAAAGCTAGCAAACGAGCTTTTCACTTGCATTTTGTAAAATATTTAGTGTGAAGCCAGTTCCAGCAGCTCATTGACCTGCCTTCTGCGTTTTGGTTATGAACGGTTGACACTGTTGATGGCATTGCTGTTTGTTGTGTTGAAATCTTTTCATACTCTACCAGTGATATCAGTCAAGTATTGCGCATAATAATATTTTAAAGTTCATAATACACTTTGTTATTTTAGTACTTTCGTGAAAAAAAGGCGGCAAACTGTGAACAGCCTTGGATGATTTCCGTAAAGTATCATCTTTTTACAAAACTCCTAAAATGAACGTAATCTTTGTTTTTAGAGTAGGTTTGTTCCAGCGCGCTGCGATACTCCGGCAACGTTTGAAATATGTTAGTTGCCAGTTATACGACTATATATAAGCGATAACTTGCCAATACGAGCAGAATTTTACCAAAAGTAAAATAGACATGAACTCGCACAATGATATTCATTCATAAATTTATTTACAACGAGGTGAATTGCGACAATAAACTAAAATCAAGCAATCTAAGACAAGGACAGCACAAGAGAACCAACCACCACTAAATGGCGCTATTGTATGGATTTCATACATACAGCGTCAAAGAATATTTCAGAAAGATGTTTCTTTTGTGATAAATAATATCTAGTGCAATCGGTAGGCCTACAGCGGCGTGCAAATAAGTTGTTAGCAGTTTAATGCGTCCTCAAGAGACCAGCAGTCGTGATGAAAAACCTGTAATTCCTACAGACCATAATGAAAGAAAGAATTTACTGAACGGCAATCTTACAAAAATCAGATAAAGAGTGACGAATACTTTGCCATCGTAAGAAGATTTCCTGCAACGGCGCACAATATAAACGTTAAACGAAAAACAACAAATTGTGAATTAATAGCTACCATAAAAGTGCTTCATAACAAAACGGTAAAGTTAAAATCGATGTAACACTTAGATTGCTAAATCAAGTATTTTTCCAATAAAAATAACAATGGCTTCGTCATTCTGCTAATACCAACGCCAAGACCAAGGTTCGCTACAGACAGTTTTTTTTCACAAAAACCTTTCAATCGGACGCTTCGGACGACGGTTCACTAGTATCACAGAGCTGCGAGATGCCAATATAATTCTTGAAGTCAGTTAAAAGATTTGCTTTCATCTCCCAAAAGACCTTGTCGCTCGTCTACTAGCTGGTATGGGTAGGCCGGCTCCGTCGAAAATAAACTTTTTTCAGCCACGTTTTCCCCAGTCCGTTTGTCGTTTTTCCGACCTTTTTCAGTCGGTTTATGGCGTGGCTGGGCGCCTCGCTCAACACACGACGTTCCAGATATAGGTAACGACACAGGACACAAGGGAGTTTCCGACTACAAAATAAACGTCAAGTTTCCCGTAAACAATTAGACAAAGGTTTCAGAGAAACAACTAAAAGCGGCCGGTGAGCCATGAACCAGCATCACAGAGTAAATTAACAATCTCACTTTCGCTTGCAGCAATTCTAGGATCTTGTGAAGGTCGTTTTCCATTTTGGTCTTCATCTGACAAATTTCTTTTTCTAAGCTCGTCACCCGCTCTTGAACACTGCGTAGCAATGACAGGATAAAACGAAGCAAATGAAAATAGGTTATACTTCAACATTTATTATAGTATTATTTCGAAATAAATGATATTGCAGATTGAGTTAGTTAAATTGCAAGGTAATACCGCATGTTGGGTTACATTTATTATCACGACAAAACTTCACAAACTTAAAAGGTTTATCCAAGAGTATTTTCCTAAGCTTTAAACAAATTAAAACAGTTTTTTTTACAGAATCCCAAGAATTCGATGTTTGCAATTGCAACAAGTTAAATCAATTGCTTACGTTTTGCAGCAGCTGCAGAATGTTTCAGGGATACCTTCTGAAGCGTCACCTGGCGGGGAAGGAGATTTAGTTACGGTGATCACTGGTGGAATAACTGTGGAACTGGAAGCCGATCTGGAAAAGTATACGTTTTATATTAAATTTTAAGCATCACGTTTATCAATACAGAGAAAGGTGAAACAAAACATCAAATATTTCGGTATAAATTTTTTAATAGATAGATGCAGCCGAAGCCGATGCTTTATTTAGGCAAAAATAATATCGGATAAAGCTGAAATCTTGGACAGAACCGTCTCAGAAGCTAATAAATTTTACATACGCTACTTCACGCGTAATAGAGCGAATTGTATTCATTATGTCAAAGCCCGAACTTTATAATTAAAAAATGTTGTTGAAATTGCAGGGATTTGGTACATTTTATGCTATTTCTTTGTTAAAAGATAAAATTTTACAAAAAATGTTGTCAACAGTTTTCAAACGTTTCTTGAACCTACAGGCAAGTTTCCATCGTCATGTGACTTCTATGAATCCCGCCCACATTCTGATGAGCGTCATTGGTGGGTGCATTCAATACTACGCTCTGATTGGACGGTCGGAAACGGCTAGATGCCTGATCGGGGTCTCCACCGGCACCTAAGCATGATCCATAGAAATCACATGTCACTTCTGCAAGAAATAACAAAAGTTAAGTATTTAGCCTTCTGAACATGTTAGACCAGCTATGCAGCGAGCAGAAAGAGAAAATCAAAACAAAACGTTGGTTCAAGAAACGTGTTTTAGAAAATCATGTATAAGGTGAATATACACAAAAAATATCAAATAGCCACTAAGGATATTAAATTAGTAGGCTATGTGGCAAGTATTTGTAATAATTAACCTAACGCATATTATCAGTACATTGTTGGTACAAATGTGACCGGTTACATAACGAAAAGCAAAATTGCAAGCAAAAGAAATAAAAATTTATTATCTCACCTTTCTTATTGAATTCCATATTAAGTGGAGTGACGTCACAACCTGCACAAAACATTTCAGAAAACCGACAAACTCAAACATGTCTAAATAATCTCAATATCCACTCATGTATTTAGGCTATATGCCGACTCTTGCCAAAAAAATGTGATGCAATTTTATTCAAGTCATCAACGATATTTGTAGACTAGCATTTTCTGTTAAACCAGTCAGTAAAAAAAACTTATCTACCCAGTTTAAACCCTTCTGAAAGAGCGATTAATGATGCTCTTATAGTTGTTCACATATACCCGGAGTTGTAAATGGGCCTTATATTGTTGGCCCGAGCCGGAAAATACAGGCCCGAACCCGGCTCGATTTTATTTGAAGCCCGTATTAGGCCCGAAAGTTAACTTACAGGATGAATTAAAGTCATCTTTTGATGCTGTACTTACAGACTGGCTATTTTTTCTAAGGTGAGCTTTGCTCGCTGCGAGAGGTTTATAGCACTCTGTGCGCATGCGCATTCGGGCCCGAAGTTTTTCAAATTTAATCTCAAACCCGGCCCTACTTACAACTCGGCACATACCGGCTTTTTCCGGCGAAAGATCGATGGCGTGAGACGGCTGAAATATCGAATCACCGTCCATGGATGCCATCCGGCAGATGGCGTCTTCACCGACCTCACTGTCACGTGGGTTAGAAACGCTTTTTGAACTCGAACAAAGAAGAGTGTCTGATATACAAACAAATTAGACAAGAAAGAAGAAAAAGGTGGCCAAGCTGAAGCTTTCTTAGAGTATCAATAATGTTTTTGCAACCGCTCTAAACGTAGAAAACAATAGCAAACCAAATAAAACCAAAACCAAAACAATAGCAATATTGTAAATGCAAAATTCACGCCGGTGTCCATTATGAAATATTGCTTACTTTTGCTGTGTGTGTTCACGGAGACAGGATCTTCCTATTATAAGAACGAAAACAGTCCGTATCACACTTTAAGTCTCGGTTAATATCAAACTTGCCTTTATTTAGAAGAAGCTAAAACTGAATCAACAAATTATCATTTGTAGTCAATTACTGTTAAAGCTATGTTTATAGCCAAAGTACCGCTCTTAGATTGTAAGTAATCTCAAGGTTTTCCCAGAAATAATCGCTAAATTCCGGATAACAATTCAAAACTTCCAGCAGATCCGATCTTCCGATCTTGTGAAGATCGCAGTAAGTGAGAGCACGGACGGTGCCGTTAGATTTTCCCATATTTGCCTCGCAACACTTGGACTCTCCAAAGATGTCGCCTTGTCCTTCATATTACACAATGACAAAATGTGGAAAAAGGATTTTTTACTACTTCACAAATTCTATCCATCCGCAATCAGATAATTATTACAGTACATCGGACGATAAATAGTTACTGTGAATAAAATAACTAATAATATAATAAAAATAACAAACAAAATATAATATAAATGACAATTATGTTCTGCTTACTCAAAACGGCCACCACGACGTTGTTTTGTAAGATTTCTATGGATCCGCGAGTTATGAAGTAGAGCGCCGTTAGCAGATCACCAGTATGCACCAAGGTGTCGCCAGGTGGCGCATGCGTCGTTTTAAACTTAAAATAGTGATTCAGCAAAAAATGTATAAGTCCAAATTTTGTTAATTCAAACAAATAAAAAACGCGAATAAATACAAATGATATCTCCAAAGCTTTGCTACAATACTTAGTTCGACACCTACACTTGGACTTAGATATTATAGTATGTCTGGAGTCAGGTAGGTCACTTACTCGCATAGAAAGCATCCTGAGGCAACCTTGACTGGCCGTCCTTAAGGCTGGGCAACTTTTAAGGAGATTTCGGTTCAAATGAAGGCAAATGTCCGCTTGGAGTCCCTCAGGGAAACCTTTTAATACCTGGGAAATGTGAAAAATAATTGTCAACCAGTAAGTCTGCATCAGTTAACAAGCAATAAGTTGTCAGATAACAAGAATTTTACATCGTAAACAGTGCCAGTGAAGTTTACATTTGCATATGGCACCGACACCTATACCAAGGTTGCACGAAAAACATTATTGCTTAAAGCAAGTCGTGGAAAGAATTTAACATCTTTCAAGATGGGGCTATAGTTAGCAAATATCGGGCTCACACGGGGCAATGGCAACACTTACCAAGTTCATGTCAATCCCGTTACTGTATGACCACGCGTGCTGAAAGTATTCCTCGAGACGCTGCCTTAGTGGGTTTGGTATTTGATGAAAACGAACGAATTCCTTTACGCGCAACATCTGGGTGTGATACCTAGCGGTACCGCTGTAGAGTCGTTGAATAATGGCGCTGACGTTTCCAAATATAGACGCGTACATGAGAGCTGAAATAGGTTTGGGTGGATTTTAACTATAAATCGAAGTTTGAAGACAACCGAAGTTTACTGATTGAACAAACTGTCATTAACTTATGCTTCCTGACAGCGTCAGGTTTAAAAAAGCGCTTAAAAGTTAAGGTTAAATCCTTTCATTTTATGCTTCAAACAGGCTAATACTTTCAATACCCTACCCCCGATGAGCATAACACAGACGGAAAACAGTTTTTCGTTGTTGGTGTTGGGTGAAACGTTACCGAATCCAACACTGGTGAGACTGCTGAACGTGAAATAAAGAGCTGTAATGTATTTATCGCTAGGGTCTGGTCCACCTATACTTAAAGGGTTGCCTTCAGCGTCAAAGGTGTTGTTATACGGTTTACCCAATTGGTTCCCAAGAGTAGACAGCCAACCTGTGGAACAATCACATAAAATATATCATTGTATTAAAACAACTTCATCCTAACTAAATCCTTACTGAATCTAAAGATTCTGTTGCAGCAGCTAACATTGGCATTGTGTTCTGTTCAACTCACTTTTGTATCATTCTTATGAAAATACTTTGCAATCGATAACGCTACGAAAAAGGGAATATTAAATGTTATTTACTATCTATCCACCACTGGATACAACTTAAGAGTTGTAGCTTGTTGCTGGTGATGTTTCAATTTTGCTTTACCACCTTCGTTGGTCTAAAAAGTTAAGTCATTTTGAACTATATCTGCCACAGAATACTACGACTGCCACCTGGCCTATTAATACTATACCAAGGTTGTGTAATGGAGAAATATTTAGAAAGTGACTATTTCACTTAGTAGATCACGCAGCCCGTTGTTATAAATAGGCTTTTAGATTAGGAAAATTGCCAAGTCAAACGATGATTTTAACTATTTAAGGTGTAACTGAAATTAGATTACATTACAAGGTAGTTTTAGGCTACTATGTTACAACATTGAAGTTAGGTTAAAAAGAAACTGTGAAAATACACAATAGCTTCGAACGCACTATTTTCTCTAGGTGAAATAATGGAAATTATTCATTGCTAACAATGTTTTCCTCTATGGTAGGCCTATACCCTCCCGGTATCCCTGACGAACCTAACCTGTAAAGATTACCAAAAAGTGTGCGGAAACAAATTATTTGGTGTGACACGAAAAGAATGTTTGTACGGCTACAGCGTTCCGTATTTGATACAGATTGTTACGGTTTGAATGCAAGCTTACCTATGTCCCCAGGCAGTCCTAGTCGTTCCATGTTTCCTATGGCGTACCAAATACAAGCCAACCAATGAGCGATTAGTACGAATGAGCACATCAACAGGAACAACACAGCCGCGCCGAATTCGCTGTAACGATCTAACTTGCGCGCCACTCGAACCAACCGCAACAAGCGAGCGGTTTTCAGTAAACCAATCAAAGTGGTCTAAAACAAATTTAGAAATTACATTTTAAAATGAGCATTTTACTGTAATCCTATTTCACGTTCGCAGCGACGGTAATCGCTCAAGTGACGTGGCAGCATACTTCTTGCTGGCGTGTTGACCGCGCCACAAGCAGATCAAATGGCACAGCGGCCACCAGATCAATAAGGAACCATCCTTTGAAATAGTGGACTGCTATTTTTCTCGGTTGCGAAACCACTTCTTCATTTTTGTTCACGTAACTGCAGAATTTCCAAAATGTGCAATTAAATTAGTGAAAGAAAGGCCCTATTCGAACTCATAATTATATCATCTTATGTTAAAATGTTGACAGCGTTCAGAAAATATATCAATGAAGTAAAAGTAGTTCAATCTGCCATTAACAGCGTTTAAACATGGAGTATATTGACAATCTCACACATATATAGCCAAAAATTTAATTGTATAATTGTAATAATATACAAATTAAGTCAAAATGTGAACCGTTATGTGCTAAACCAGAGACATGGCTTAACATTTATTGATTCCGACACAGAACAGAATTGACAAGATCCTTCCTAACAGTATTGTTTTGTAATTAGTTTCAGTATCATTCCCATACTGATTGTAAACCGATTTTAACTTGACACACGGCGGTGCGGAAACCATATACTCACGTGGTACGAAAGTTGATGACAATGTCAACGACAAAGAAAAAGTCAACGAGCATCTCCACGATGCTGAGAGGGTCATGAAAATTATACCCGACGTGGTCACTTTTTGAGGCGCCCTGCGATTTAAAAATGAAGTCCCGGTTATTCTATATCGGCGTCACATGCTGAGATGTTTTACAGAAATATTCACCGTGTTTTAACTGTAACTTGTACTGTACTTATATAACATTATTCATACAACCACACCGTGTTTTTCAGGATAACTACAGACAGACAAATAAAATTAAGCAAAAATTATTAAAAAGTAGCAGAATGCAATGAAATAAAGAAGTTACTGTAATACGTATATAATATACATCACATAAAACAACCATATTGGTATATGTCAATCATATTGGCATATGTCAATCATATTGCAAGTATAAAAACCAGCATTCATGCCTTGAAAGAGAATGCAGCAGAGTAGGGGGTGAAGATAGCTGTGTAGATCACCAGGATAAGGATCAACCAATCCCATACCGCCTAAGAAAGAATGTGATTCTTGTTACACGTGATCGCGGCCGCAAACTATTCTTGATTTAGCGGTTTAGGTACCGCGTGGTCTGGTTATTTCAGCTGTTTTGCGAGTCCGAAAATAAACAATAAGTTACAACTGGCAGAAGTTTGTTAAATCGGACAATTTTGGATCCACTTAGTTCTACAGGCTACAGCGAAACGTTAACGTTCGATCATACGCTTTAAAGAACACTAAGTTTATCTGAAATTTGTTTTATAGTAGAAAATTAGTTTACAAACCTATAATTTCTGTTCCTGATATTGAAATCGTAACCTTACCTTGAACAAACTATAGTGTAAAATTGTCCATTTGTGGATGTATGGAGCATTTAACTTCTGTTCGGGCGTGACATCGGCTCCCATTGATAGAAACTGCAAGAAAATGATTCGTAAAAAAAATGGTATTATCGGTGGGTTTCGAACACTAAACCTATCCATCTAACCTCTGATTCCATGAAGCTAGTAGTAGAGCGAATCTTAGCAAAACTTGTTAAGCTTTCGCCAACCTTACGAGGTAACGTATTAATAGGAGTGCCTACGTATTGACTTGATAGATGTAGGGTACATTGGGACGATTTTATATCATTGGCTGGAGAATTGACTCGCAAAGTCGGCAGACTGCAGTACGGCCGCTCGGTCTTTGTAGTACCATGATGGTTACTCGAAACAACGTGATGCATTGCGAGCGAAGAGAAATATTTGGAAACGCTTCATATGTGTCCTTGTTCACGTTTATTTGTTTTTTTTTCGCCACTAACAACAATTATTTTCCAAGAGAAATTTGTTAGTTTCCCATTTTAGTGATAATTTATTTGGCATAATAATCGCAGCACATTCTGCGCTTAGTATCATGAACTCGTGTAATCTGTGGTAGCAAGGCAGATGCAAATATGATGATTCGGACCAAGATTGAAACTAATTGATTGTCTTCATTAACAGCCGTGATTTTCCATACGTCATTGGAGCTATCATGTTACTTATATATGATTTGTATAATTTGCCTTGTAAAGGTCTCGTCGATAATGGCAGAATATAATAAAATATTCATAAGGTGATCTCTTTGTTCGATAACAGTTTGCAGAGCAAAAAAGAACAAATTCTGATTTTTTTGTTTAAAATATTATCACGAGACATATTTCTTATGTTTAAAAGACTTACTGCAAAACACCTATATATTGTCTCAATACGTGTAAACGCGGCGAAGCAAAAATCTTCCCTAAAAGCAAACAGCAACTTTTACAAATAAGGCAAACACTTGAAAAGTAACTGTTGGTACGCAGTACTGTATGACCCTGACAAAGATGGGTTATTTGAAAGAAAAAATTGAGGTTAAAAGCAAACACAAGTTTATAGTCCTAATCGACATTCTGGTATTTAATCTTCTCCAGAGCAAACGATCAGCAACATTTCTTCATCAGAACTACACTCTACCAACTGCAATAGTAAGCGAAGCTGGATATCTTCATGGACTCTACTAACTAACTGACTGACTATACACACAGCTTGTAGAACTGACTGATTGACCGAGGTACTTTGTGCTATAAAAGGCAAAGTATCTACACAGCAATGATGACGAATACGAATCAATGCATTCCCTTTCTTCACTTTATCCCGAGAGAGCTACTAGAGTCAGAACCTGGTAATTAACACTGACACAATGGATAATCTGAGTTGTAGAAAAAACAAAGCCGTACTAAATAAGATGCACTTAGCGAAATAGACCCCTGGTTATTTGATGCCCTATATGACATGGCTCGTCAATTCCATTGCTTTACGACATCTTGAGGTATTGCCTTAAAACACTGGTACTCACAATAAAATTCCAAGTACAACGCTTTTATATCGTAGTTTTATTTACACAACAGGCCCCTGTAGAGTAAATTAGCATTGGGTGGTAATGAAAAAATTCTAAATATTACTCTTTAGGTGCGTTGCTTAGTAGTACAAATCTTTATCAATATACGCCGGAAACATTTAAACTCTGCATAAAAAATTCGAACTAAATAATTTTGGCAGTTTCTTTTAATACTATAACTGACTTTAATTCTCAAAATATTCGAACCTTTGAAATTATCGGCAAGCTCCAGATTTTAACCTACGCTGTCTCTGATGGGCGGAATTATACCGTTACCGCTATATCGATGCGTCTCCGAGTTTATGACAGTAGAAATCGAATTGCATTGACAATACCATGTCTCTTTATCAGCTACACCAGATTAGCCCAAATGAAGACTTATTGACATTATCTATTGATTTCAATTATTAGCGGCGGGTCTGAACAAATTATGTGGGTGTCAACGGCAAATTGGCAAATTAGCTTCATGGGTTCCTTCTGGGATGAGCGAGTGTGCCTTGAAAAAAGAAACGACTCTCGCTAAAATGATTCAAATAAGAGCAGAGATTCCCTCATTCACAATATAGAGTATAGACGTTTATTTCCCAGTTACCACTAAGGAAGCAGCTGTTCGGTAAGTTGAAGTCGTTTGATGGATGGTTAAGACGATGCCACAGCCAAGACGCAGATTGTTATGGCGAAAAGCATGACAACTACCATAAATTGCACTGTGATTAAACGCAATTCACCATTTTTGTCTATTTTCAGCAAGCTATGCTCATCTAGATATACGACTTGGGTTTTTTATTTTGACAAGTTTTGAATGTGATCACATATTTCAATAGCGATACCCTGTTACTAGGTGTCTATAAGGTGTTTTTGCAGTTAATATCAAGTTACAACGAAACTGTGAAAAGATTTTGTGAACCAGTACATTCATCAATTGTCTTTCTATGTAGCAGTAAGTATAACTTTTACCTCCGATACTTTTGTTGTGGTCACTTTGTCCCTCATTTGAACCACACCTCCACCTTTCAACCGGTCAGTGAATTCAACGAACGACGACCGACGATTTTTCTGCGCAAGCGAACGTACGAAATAAACTTCGAACAACATCGTCATGAAAAATTGCAGTGAGTTATGATGTGTTTGTTGACGTCATAATACCTTGGTTCGTAATAGATCGGAATCCGAAGTGGAACTGATGATAGACAGGGAATTCCCCTCTGCAACATAAAAATCATATTAGAAGCAAACACTGCAAAATCGCTGTGCTTTGAATCGCGAGTTGTTTCGACAAAGTCAGGTAACCTCCCATTATTAATAATAAGGCAATAAAAGTATTAAGACATCTTTTGTTCTCTAATTATGTTTACACCCTGTCACTTAAAAGAGTTTGTAGTTCTTCTTTTATGTAAGTTGCAGTTGTACTGTAAGAGTCGAAACATATATGTCTATTTTTATAGTTTTACATCTAAGATTATACGACTAGCAAAATGACGCTTACGTCACAATGTCGGAAAAGTAGTACACTGCGAGTGGAAGTCAATGTTATAACTTCGGCATAATATAAAGGAAAGGTGGCGATAATGGTAACTTGCTAAGAATTCATTTCTTTACTTTGGTTCACATTCGCCACCTACGTCATTCAAACCACGCGTTTGCCCCTCTTAATTAGCTTGGTGCATCTGGCGGAATTAGCGGATTTGAGTCTACTATGAATAATGTAAGCATCGTATGAAATATTAAACAACGCATAAGCCGAATCCATTCAACACAATAAGAAATGCATTGGAAAAGCTCAATTGCGTAAGATTGAAACGGCATAGCCTTCATGTGAAAATTAGCTTGATTGTAAAAACTGTCCCATAAAATCTTTTCACAGTGGTTTAGAGCATTGTTACTGTATTTACCACGTTTGAAATTAAGTAACACTTAAAGGGACAGTGAGATATTAAAGCAACATCCATAAATAATGTGCATTCCAATTTCTCGCAAATGTCAAGATTGTCTGATGGTAGGATATACACGACTTTACTAAAATAAGTTCACAAAACAAATTCTGAAGATAAAAAAAATTTCACCCTTATTATGCTTTTTAAAATGAGGAAGGACCATTGTCAGGTCTGGAACATGTTACCTTTTAATACAATATGAAGATTTCTGCGGCGTATTTGACAAAATATACCTAAAGTAATTGATAACAATCGATAAACCAACACAAAAACGTTAAATTCGACCTAAAATTTCTAATTAAAACTCATGTAAATTCAAACTTCTGTCATATTTATTAACTAAGCAATTAGTATTAAGTTACATATATGCAGTTCTAAGATACAGAAATGGTAAATGCTCACCAAACGTCGGTTCTTCGGACAAAGGTGACTTGAGGTTAGTCATTGATGCTGTGAGACGTACGTTTGATGACGACTTCGTAGGGGAGTTTCCCGGAACTGAAAGTATAACAATTAGTATAAAAATATTATAAATCTTTAAGTACATTCATAGATATCTTTTTTTCGCAAATATTGCACTACTTTTATAAGCTACTTAAATAATTTATGCACAGAATTTATTATTTCAACAAACTGATATTCTCCTTTTAAAGGATTAAAATTTAGAAAACAAACGACTGAATGAATCCCTGTAGGTAGTTAACATAACGTTTTCAATTTATAAGTGAGGCTTTAGATTTATTGTACTTGAGATTGTCGTAACGTTTATTTTATCAATTTATTTAACAAGCAATTTTCATACATAAATGTTGCAGGATTCGCCATACGCTCAAAGTAACAGTGGTCTTGAATAATAGATTGGCAAATTTTATCAAGATCGTCTTTAAGGTTATCACCGAAATATTATCACATGAACACAGTTTTTAAAGTTTAAAATGTTCTTTTTTTGCATTCATACATATCATTACATCTGGGAATAGCATGGACAACTACTTTACAAAAACACGTTAAGTAACTTATACATCGGCAATATCTAAAGTTCTTACGGGGACATAAGGAGCTGAATTCCTGCAGATCCTCTGCCGTGTTGCCGAGGTATCTACCTTCCATGAACGCTGGTTTGTCGGAAGAGTTTTCTTTTGGAACAGTCAAGCAATTTTCAACCTTCTCACTGCCTATATTGGGCGCACTCAAGCCAGATTTGCAGCCGCAAGAGGGCTTAGGAGGACCGATTTTAACGGACTGATCAAAGGACAAAGATTTGGGGGGAAGCTTTCTTGGAAAGCGTTTTGCTTCAAAAATATTCAAATGGTAATTTCATCCATTTACATGTTCAGCTACAACGCATTACTGGTGGGTACAGCGTAGTCTAATCTAATTTATCAACTAACGTTGATCAGTTAGTAAACAGCAAGTTAATCTACCTGAAGTGATATCCTTTTGCCCGGCGAAAATGTTGTCACTGCTTTTTGTATCTCTGTTGTTCTGAAGGGACGACCTACAGTTAACCTCGTGGCTGTTGGTCAGCTGTTCCTGGACTGGCGTCGATGAAGGAGCGAAGTTTGAAGCTCTACTTTTTTTGTCTCTGTTAAATGATTGCCAGGAGTTAAAACCTATTCCTACTATTCGTCATACTACTTCAACGATGCCAACAAGAGTAAATTAAACGTTTTATTTTCAAACTTTAAATAATACATCAGGCTTTTAAACACTGTAGCATTTGAAAGTATTAGGAAAGAGTTAGGAACTTATTAAGTACTAATAAGTGTGAATTTATCGTTTTTTTTATGTGTTAAAATATGTTTTAACTTGTCTTTTAGGTTTATTTCCTTTAACAACGTTAAATAAATTTAAAGATTTGTGCTCTTTCTTTACCACTTTTTTAACTGTTTCCATAAAAACAATACAAAATACATTTCCCATGCAAATATAGGCTAATTACCGTCTCGGAGATGCGTGTTTTGAAAAAGGTGTCGTCATAAAGAGGAAAGAAGGAAGTCGATTTTTGATTCGTCGAAACCGTTCTAAATAAAGATTAACAGACAAGTGAGTGACAGCAGCCGTATACTGCTTAGGCTGTAGGCTACTTATACTGCTTATATAACACATTAATAAGTTATCACGTTTTATAACGAAGACTGTTGATTTGGGCCAAGAACAGTTAAATGCTTTTATTTAAATAATTAAATTTATAATCGCTTCACATTCATATCATTATGAAAGTCAGTAATTTATTGCACCGTTGCTTAAAAAATTAACACACTGCAAGCTGTTAGTGATTGATTATTTGATGTCTATAGACTGACGGTGCTTTTTTCCTGAATTTTTTCTGTCTGGATCATCAGGGTCAAAGTTCAGAATTAGCATCATAACTTCGCCATGCTCGTTTTTGATTGGCGCTATCAGAATATCACATCTAAACGAAGTTCCTGAAACACAACAAATACGCAATAATGAAAGCTACAGTATGTCATCTTACGTGGCCATTGGCAAACTAACTTAGGCCTGCAAGCATAGCAAGCTATAGCCTACACGTCACATAATCAAGCCTGTAATTATCTTGGAGCATCCGGGAAAGCCAAGAGGTCCCGGTAGGAGCCTGAAAAACATCTATTACCAATACGTTACTTACAGACCATTCTAAATGTTGCTTTTTTTTCAGAGGAGACCTACATTTCTCCAGGAGGGGCTCAACCCGCACCGGGCCCCACGTTACTGGCTTGTACAGTTATATGTAAACAATGTATCTTCACTACCCCGATACCCCCTCACCTCCCCCCAAATATATGTAGATATATATTTATATATGTGCGCAGAAACATCAATTGTTAGGTTTTGCTGCCGTCTGCAAAAATGACGAATTCTATAATAGATCAATGATAAATCGATCTTCCAAATATTTGAACTGGCTGATTTTCACGGAAAGGTAAATAAAAAAGAGAAGAAAATAGATGTCTTTATATCTAAAATTAGACCGCACTTACCCAGACCAAACTAAGCTTAGGACGTTACCTTAAACAAACGTCAAGGCAAATGGACGATTAGAGATAATTAATGAACGAGAACAGAAAGTAATTAGTGGTCACTATGTTGCGTTATGGACAGGGCAGCTGGTTATTAACTCATGTGACAACTGAAGTACACCATGAGAGAAGACAAGCAATATAAAAGTCTTATACAAGTCATTTAAATTCTTTCAAACACAATTTATTTATTCTACATCTGCAACGTCTTATATGTACTACTGGTTCCTTCAGGACAACGTGCTACTGTTTTTATTAAAAAATGTTTGCCTAAATGTTTGTTCATTGTTTTATTTTTGGTTTCAGACCCTATATATAAATATTTGGCCCCGGAAAACACGGGATATTCCTTCATTTATTTCAAATAACTTTGTATTAACTAATACTTGAAAACAGCCGGTAAATAAAAAATAATCTATAACTTTACTAACAAACCAAAATCTTATATAAAATACACAATGGGTACATCTTAGCTTGAAAAAGCAGCAAATGCAACTGTTCAACAAAGTTAAAAACGAAAACTCCCATCTATACCTTTGGCCTAACTCGTCAAAATCTGAAAGCTTCAAGCTAATAGATCTAACCCTGTTATCAGCTTATATGCCCTGCACTGATGTGCGATGCTGTGTAGGCCTATCTCACTAATCACACTGACGAAATGAATGACGGAAGGCAAACTAATTAACCTGGAAGTCAAGGCCACGAATGTCTAACAAGACGGTAATGTAGTTTACAGAGTCAATCAGCCTTGATTGTAGGCTTAGTATTATGGGAATCTCTACGTCTTGATAAATATATGTCAACCTTTGCCGTTTCCATTGTAGATTATTCGAACATTTTGGATAAACGTAAGTTTTAATTTCCCTTCGTTGGGGCTTTCAAGCTAACGTCAGGAACATAAAATCAGGGGAAAATATATTTGTGGTGTTTTATGAAAAATAAATATACGTATAAGTTATTCATAAAATATTTCTATTAAAAGGTTTAAAATCTATATAAAAAGTTGTATCGTACAATAACAAGTGCACAGAGTATTTTTAAATGTATGTAATAAGGGAAGATTTAAATTTTTTCCAATTGTTAAAAAACTTCTATTAAAAAAAAAATTTTATTAAAACTTTTATTTTAAACTTAGCATTATACTTGGCAGATTTCAAACTCTTTCATCACTAAATTATTAACAATGGCTACAATCTAACACCTTTCTCAGCGACGAAGAAGAATGTACGACGTGTGTCAAAAAAGTAACACAATGGTCACATAAAAAATTGATTACCAAGAAACAATTAGGGCCGTCCATCTTCCTCTGCAAAGCAACCCCTTTCAACATGTTTCGCTTTCTAACCTTCTGTAGAACTTTAAGCCTTTACAGTACTTGAAATTTCTCAATATTATTTCAGCTTTAGAAGAACCCGCACAACTGGCTTCTGTTTGACGTTTACAGCGTTAAACTACGACAAATGACAAACTAGCAACCGTTAGGTACTTGCTGGAAAATCGAAAACAATGAGACTAAGATGGCAACTATACCGGTTGTGTTAATGGATTGTTGACGTTTCCGGAAGCAAATTAAGTGGCGACTTGATATATAGATCGATGCAGCATCACCAAACGCGATGACAGATGACAATGGGACAATGAGCAGACAGTAAAACACCGTTTCGTTCCCACCTTGTCTATTAACATATTTCCGCTTTTATCAAATATATGAAACAAAGTCTGCTCCTACAGAACCCCATCCAGGAAAGTTCCCCAGCAGGCGGTGAGGAAACTGCTCCTGCCAGGACAAGGGGTGATTGATGTCTATAAGAGCCGCTGCCCCATAATACGGTAGCGTCGTGGTTATAACTGCGGACAAACTCACTCTAATCGACTGCTCCATCTAACGAGTTAGTGCTCGTTTTGAATGACTACATCACCCAGTGGCTGCTTGACTTCTGCCCCAACGTCCAGTCCGGGTGGCCGAGGAATATCGGCTCAGTGACGACAAGCTTTCATTGTAAAATTAACCGAAGTTGATTATTTGTAAAATGTCACACTGTGATGACAGGATTAATTTCAAATACAGAATTTGTTTCAAAAAAATTAAATTGAAAAACCTCATTGATAACTTTACAAATATAGTTTACTTTGTCTGTACCATGTCGAATTAATTACTACTTCTAATTACAGCTTCAGCATCAAGCATGCTTATGCGGAGCGGTTAACTGTGACAGTACATTGAAGTCGTGACAGTAAATATGGTTTTTCAATGTAAACAAATTTTTAAATAAAATTGTTAAAATGATGTCACCTATATGATACATACGGAACAGAACTACATCATTGAGTAAAAATTAAAAGCTAAAAAATATAGAAAGATTATCTGTACAATCAGTAAGTTTAAAGAAAAAGAAAATTGCCACTGGAAAAAAATCAACTTGTCGCCTGAACAGTTCGTTCTCCAATTAGGCTCAAGCTATTTGATAAAAGTCAAAAAGGTAAAGAAAGTTATTCATTTGAAGTTGATCTCGCACTTTACTTTCAAATTTAACGTCGAAAAAGAAGCATCAATGTATACAAGCTAGAATTTTTAAGTAAGATTATTACAAATTTTACTTGTCCTGTATGACTGTATTTAAAGCAGATTTATTAAAAGTAAACAGCTTTTATGAAAAGATTCTATTTTTATAATGTCAAAATTAGGTATTTTACAATTCCGGAACCTAGTTTCTCTCGCTCGTGTAATAAAGGACGGCGTTAAATTGTTCAACCACAATTTATGTATGTCCAAACATGTAGGGTAACATTAGCGGACGTAACTAGAAATTCGAGGGACAACTTTGAACACAACACGACCAAGATTGTAAAGCTAAATTGAGATTAAGAGGAGTATGATTTTCATTAAAAGTATTAGTATTGTTATCATGATAATTAGGAGAATATTGTTGATTGGAGCATTTTCTCTTCCCTTCTGCTATGACGAAAACAAAAAGCCAAGAACAAATTCTCAATTCAAAGCATGACCCAGGAAAATTTATGACACTCTAACTTTAATCAATTATTGCTTGTGTGGCATCGCAGCAGTAACTTTATTGAAATCAGCTGATCCTTTTTTGAAGAAATACAGCGATCGAACAAACCTACGTCGATAAAGAGTAATCCCTATTTAATGGAAGTAACAAGATGACAGCTATCTGGCAAACGTTGGCACAGAGGATCGCGGTTTTAATGAATTTTGAAAGTTTGGAAGTTCCAAGGTCGAACACTAATCCGCGAAAGTGCAGAAATAACAACGCTGATCTGTGGAAGTGAGGAAGTTTCGGAGGTAATTTAGTCATGAAAAGTGATACTTTGAGTCGGTGAGGATTAGCTGTAGAATAATTTAGTTTTGCGACTTCCTTACGTCGCCAGATTATTGTTGCCTAGTTCAAAAAACTCCAACAATTTTTCACTTATGTTTGCTTTCCAAAGCAAACCATCAGTGTCAATAAAGCGTGTTGAAATTCTATAAGTCCTGTCTAAACACGCTTTGATCAACGTTATTAACATGAATTAGTATACGCCGTATTTCCAAGAAAAACATTTACACTCACCGTCCCTTCTGTACAGGCAAACGTCATTCACTTCCGTCTCCTCATCTCTGAGGATCGCTTCCCTTAATAAAATGACGTCACGATCCCGAGTGTCGCTCCCATAAAGAAAATTACAAGCGCTTGAACGCTGTAAAGGTTAGGAACTAAGTGATAAGAGATTAAAGATGATGTACAGATATGTATTGTATAAAATGCATAAAGATTTTAAAAGTACAGTAAGTAAATATTATAATTTATACACAAGACATAATCCTTGCGATGAATAAATCGCTACTATTACCAAGGAATTTTATAAAGATTATTTCGTATTTTATGAAACATTATTCAATCTTTCGGGGTAGATGGAAGGCAAGTACACGTAACATCAATTATTACATTTACCTGCATCAGCTCAGAGCGCTTGAATCCGGACATGGAGCAAAAGAGGTCGTTGCAATATATTATTGCCCAATTCCCTTCCTGCGCGTTTGCGATTACGAAGGTTTGATCTATTCAAGAAATAAAGTTACAAATAAATTTCATAAATAAAAGGAACGTCAATGTATTTTCCCCATTATCATATTCTGTGGGCAATAAATACTTAATCGTAGAACGGAATCAATAAGGGGAATACTTGTTTAAAATTAAGGACACATAAGTCAAACGGCCGGAAAACACATACATATACAAGCTCTGTACAAGAGGAAAATTTGGATTATTACAAAAGAGAGAACAGGCCTAAATGAACGCAATGTTTGACCTTAGTTTGTGCATCAATACAGATTTTGCGAATATATATAGCCGCTTGAAACATTTATTCAAGCGCAAGACGAAAACTTCAAGAAATGTTTATCTGCACTATGCGAAGATGTTAAAATGATAACCTACAATTTCAATGCACAATGTACGGAATACATTAATATTAGCGAATCATAATTTCTTTACATGCCTTCATCGATTTTTCTTGCGCATTCCTTCAAAGAAAAAAAAATCGATTTCTGGTTAAGAAAAGTTCCAAATAAAACATATTAGCTGTTGCAAATTTAATTTCATCTTAACAACATTGCTATCCGACCACATACTTAACGTTGCACATTGTGGGTTTCAGACAGCTTATTTATATCTAACTACAAGAACTGCAAGCGTTAACCATTATAAACATAAATCGGATCTTAAAAGTTTGATCAGCTTAAACCATTTTTACAGGAGTTTGAAATGTTTACAGATATTAGCGACATCATATCCGTTGCCCATAAGCCATAACCATGAGTTTCTACTGAAATATAATCAAGAGTTTCTACTGTAGCCTACTTACTTAGTTTTTGGAAAATTCAAAAAACTTTATTGAAAAGTTAACACTGAAAAGATAATAAGTTATAATACATATGACCAGGGACGTGCCATCGGTCAAGAACTCTTCAAACATGGAGACCCTTTTCTCAAAGACTTGACATGAATACATTTCTAGTAAACTACATAAAAGACTTGACTCCAGTCAGTTTTTGTTGATTAGGTTTTGGCATTGTAGCAAAACAAATCTCTTATTTGTTCGTCAGATCACAACTGTAACTTAAGATGAACTTGTTTGTATTATACGAACGCGTACGATGAAACAAAACGAAGCAAGTTTTTTACAAAATGTGAACGTTCCTTGTTAAGAGAAACGGTGACTTTGCTTTTTGTATGGCTAAGTTTTTAATACAACTTCGCTTCAGTAATTCCTCTCAACAAATTCAATTTAACTAATTTGAGTTTTGAGGATAAATTTTTTGACCTGCGACTCCAATTTGACAACCTGGCTCCGAATCTGCCTAGCCCTATAACAACAAAGGTGTACATGTAGCTATAGTTATTTATATTATATTTAAGATTCGTATTGTCACAATAAATCTATTACAGTAAAATTATCGCATTTAAAAGTTTTCTATTTGAGACAGAGTAAATCTTTGACAAGCAATTTCTTACTTATGACTACCGTAAATAAATACAAAAAGTTAAGAATCAAATTTCAAAAAGATTGCTAATAAAACAGTTTAAAAGTTAAACAAAAAATAAAAGATAAATAAACAGACAATAAGAAACTGTTATGACGATAGCTTAGAATGTTTACAACGTTTTTTTCCTTAACAAAGAAGATTGATGAACATAAGAATATGGATTTTAAAAAGAAAAATGAAAGCAGAATAAATAAAAAATTCAAATTAAAAATGGAGAGCTTTTAAGTACAAGTACAAATGAGATGATTCGTCCAAGGACACCACAAAGAATAATCAATATTCAAACAGATTGTCTATAATTTCATGGAGTAACATAATGGCCTATACATTTTCCATACATAAGACGGTCACCTTCCTTGAAAACGCTTGTCAAGGCGTCAACGTTAAGGTAAATATGAAGGGCATCTGCTTTATGAAAGTCCCCCTCCAAAGCAAATACAATTTCAAGCTAGATAAAATTCTAACGATTGATGAATCGGTTCGCGATCAGAAAGTATTTTTAGACATATTGGTTCGAAAATATTTTTCCAGGAACAAATTTTACCTTGAACTGCTTCAGTTCCCTGTGTGACAATTTATTTCAAAAGTTGTTTTTTTTTCCAAAAACGACGGCCTTATAAGGCTTAGGGTGTGCATAACGCTTTAACGAGCTACACCACAATAGAGCAATTATATAGCTGGTATTATTGCTATCAGACAACGTACTTTGTGCAATTTACGGGCAAGGACGCGTTACCCAATACAAACACAGTAACCTACAAAACGAATTTTAATCACTTCCATATCCTAAAAGGCGCAGTGACATTTCTCTTGAAGACAGTTATAAAACTGACGATAAGATTGTTTATTCACACTACACTAAAATATTCAAACTACAAGGAAGGATTTAAACGTTTAAAACTACAGAATCTATACTAATAGTTATAGAATATTTTAAAATTCACTAACTTTTTCCGTCGAATTTTCGAATGACCGTATCCAAGTAGACATTCCTCGGGGCTATGTGACCACGTCGTATCGGCATTTTCCAAGTCTACTCACAAATTCTTGACTATGCAAATAAGTTTAGTTCAAGAAATTCAACTGCAACCTGTAGCTTTTTATAACACATATACATGTCTTTGTTGCAGATATAGAATTTCTCAGTGACTTGTCAAGAAACACTGCAACCTTTCAAACATTTCTGATTACCGCCAAGTTACTGCGTTCATCCGTCACTAAGCTATCAAGAGCGCCGATTTAAACACCTTACAAAAGGAAGTTTGTTTTACGGCTTTTGAGACTGCGCTATAGCGCTAAAAAGCGTGCATTTAAACGTTTTTGCTTGCTTTGTTATGTACAGCACAGTTCAGCCGTAAACTACGCTAAACTGCTATTCTGCATGACTACAGAATACTCACTGACGTCTGCTACAAGTTCAGCATCCGACACGCTTGACTGCTGTAGGCTATCAAAAAAAACAAAAAATGCTTTGGCTGAAATTAGCTGAGAACCAAGTTACGATCAAACCTGTCGCACAAATTTCTTCCGTCAGACATTTTTAAGTCGCTCAAGATATAACAGTTTAAAAAGAAACAAATCCCTTTTATGTCCCAAGTTATACCTTGCACTTTCAAAGCAAGACACTACGATTCATAGAAGTACTACTAGCCTACTTATGCTTGCAGAAAGTTAACCTGTCAATCAAATCCACACATATAAGCCCCCAGTCATAAATCATTTTAACCACGTTGATAATTTTTCATGGAAAAGAATATGTCTTAAAACTGTGTATAACAAACACTTTTCATTAAAAACTCGTAAAACGCGAAAAAGCCGTGTTGGCGCTTGTTTCTTGGTCATATTGTGAAACATGGGATAATATTCACAAATACTGTATACTTCATTTCACTTGCTTCGCGACCTGCCATAGTCCACAAACGCTTTCCACTGTACGCGCTGTCAACAAATTTCTTGAAACTGATAAACACCAGGCGCTGACAGATTTAATTAGAATATAAATGATGGAAGTCAGAGGCATGATAAACGCTTTCTCTTTATACTAATTAAGTAATATACTGGAAGTGTCAAAAGGTATTCCCAGCATGCAACAGTCCCCTTGGGGTGACGGATCATTTGCATCCGAAAACCATTACGAAGGTCTGTTATACTAAAAGCAATTCTCGTTGTTTGTATTGGGTCGCGCGCTGTCAAATATGGCGCATGAATTTTTCATCAATCTAAGAAAATGCGCGGGCTTCGACGAGTACATTATTTCGTCACAACCATGCTTTTAAAGTCAATTAAGGCAAATGGCAATACTGCCAACAGCAAGGCAGATTCATTTTCGTAGTTTTATGGTGCATAAATTAAACAAAAGACGCTTTAACGTGGCATAAAAATTTCCCTTCGTTCTCAAAGCAGTCAATTCCACTCAATTACGGCGAGCTTCAATATTGATTAGCGTAAAATCAGCAGCACCAAACACCAATCACAGCGAAAGTAATAATGAAACTTCATGAAAGACAATTTACTTTTCTCTAAACATTTCAGCTACTCAAAACGCCCAAAATGCCTCCACGGTGTAATGTATAAAATGTTCAATGAATTTGTGCATCAACATAGAAATACAGGTCTGCGCGTAACCTAGGCATGTTTAATTTCAGCAAAGGTCTTCGCAATTCCATTATGCGCATTGTGACTATAAGCTAATGGGTTTCTGAATTATTTCACTTGCTATTTGCAAGATACAAGCGTGGGGTCTTGCACTCATTTGGATTCAGGATACGGTAGAACGATTAGCTTGCAAAACAATGGAGGATGAACCAAAAATAGAAGTTGGTCATACGTTTAACCTACATTTTACATTTGCACAGAGACAGCATATTACTTAATAATTAGCAGCCTTAACAACACTCGTTGACGTATAATTTCACCTTTTCGCAGTTAAAACACTAGTTCCTGCGCTGGTGGCAGCCAATTCTTACATCTACTACCTCAAAAACAAATTGGCGGCAATAGCTGCAAACGAAGCCATGACTACTATCGATTGGGAATCGGCCAGGCAAAGTTAATAGGCTACATATGGCGGAACGAACAATAATAATGAGATAATTACGGTTAAAGTCAAAAGAACTCAACTATTAATAGTTTATGTTATCGTTATAAAAATTAAAACCAGAAGCAAAAGTGTGTCTTATTAATAGTCGTAGTCGACGCGATAGGGTTCTGCATGATTGTTATGCATAACTTTTAACAACCACTTGGTTTCTTCCCAATGTATTACAGTAAAATAAACCACCATTAATATACAATGTTCAGGCCGAAACGGATTAATATGCGGAAACGTAGATAATAATTGACCAGTTGGATAAAGTCTATAACTCTATAGCTACAAGCTCGCAAAACGAATGAATGTCATAAGTTAACTTACGATGGGATCAATTATTATTCTCTGAACTGAAATATTTTGGTTAGTACAAGAATAAATCTTCTGGAAAGATTATGACAACTTCGATTAAACATTACAGGCTGTCAATCTTTCACCAGAAAAAGTTGTACGTTCGAAGTTTTTTTCACAGTTTCTTATTAATCGAAATTGAATGTTTTTATAACATTGTAAGATAAACTTAACTAAATCTACCATAAATTCTAAAATAACTTCAGTCAAACTCTGAATAGCAAGAGTTAACTTTTTCCTATCCTCCAAATCTAACCGCCTATATTTAACAACGAGCTGCATGACCTACTTCTGATAATATGGTCACTGCCTTGATAAAACATTATGGCGGGATATTGTCCGACAAGAATTTGAAGCCTATCGCAATACGCACGTACACAAAAGAACAGTTTAGTGGTGAAAAAAATACCTTGCTTAAAGTTTTTGGAACTTGTGCAAAATTAGCTTTCAACATAAGACAACATACTATTTATAGTATAGACAACATTCCGGTTAAAAGTGGGCTGCAGCAGTTGTAAATTGGCTGATTGTTAAAACTTTCAAGTGGCTTAGTTCTTTCCATGCCAGTGGTTCGTGTGTTTGCAGAGCGCCGAAAGATTTTAACCGCAAAATAATCTAATTACTAAAATTACAAAATATAATTTAACGAAACGCGGCAATAGAACTCGCAAAGCACGTGCTGACGTTCTTCTTTTCTAAACATAGACATTACAGCACCTACACTTTTGCTGAGCTTTCACCGAAATCCAAACTTGCCTGATGCTGGACAATGCTTGCTCAGATAAGGGCAGGCACAAAACAAGTCTTTAGCGTCTGTCTTAGTATTGATCAACAAAATATTTTCGATTGTAATAACATTATTTAGGCTTCTGAGGGATTCAAGCTTATTCTGTTATAGAAGCTAAGGCTTCGTAAGCACAACCTGAACATCTTTACCATTGTTTAGCCTAATTTTACAGCAGAATAGGACTGACTTACCGTTTACTGTGATGCTCAACATAATTGAATAATGTTGCCTACATAAGCACGGTGGTTTTAGCTTTAGAAGCGAGTTGGAAATGTAATTATTGTGTCATGTGTTGGATAAACATAAAGCTTATGTTACTCCTGTATGGCAAAAGCAACTGCTACGAAAGGTAATACTCTCTTCTGCTCTTATACATGTGTTTGATTGGAAAATGATTGTACTAGTACGCCAATTATAAGCATGCAAGTTGCGTGAACGTTTTTACAACCAAATCAACATAAGTAATTTTAGTCTTAAGCTAGGGCCTGTACGATTTTTATACATTTTGAGCTTAGCACTCGATGCAAGTTTCACATGACAACTGATTTTAATGTCTGAGACATGCTACGTAAAAATAAACATGAGCCAACAAAGTTTTGTGTCCTCTAAAGATTTTTCAATTAGTTGAACGGAGATTGGTTACTCACCAGGACTAAGCCTTTTATCTCAGATAGTGGCACACCACTGATATAAACATCTGCTAAACTCACAGTCACGCGTGTGCTTTTTATCTAATCGTGTTATCTCACTGGGAAACCACTAAAAGGCTCAAGTTGTGGCAACGTAAATCTGTTTTTCACACAAACTGAAATAGATAACTTCAAATGATTCGCTTCTGCAATTGCTATATATATATATCTAGCATGTGTCATCTGCCGACTGCAAGCTATACAAGAGCTAAATAAATTATGCATTGTGGCTTTTCTTTCTTTCACGCCAACGACATACTAGACCTAGACTACTGAAGTCTTGTTGCAGTAGGCCTATATTGTTCCTATCTCTAGTCTAAGATTTTGCGGTCTTGATTTGTTTCATCACTCCAACAGTGTATAAGCCATTATGACCAACAAAACACTTTGTAATCGAATGTTTCAGAAAAGTTTCCAGATAACTGTTGCAATTTGTTTAGGTACAGTACTTCACAATACTGCGATTTGCGCTGTTTTTTTTTCGTGAAATTTGCGCTGTTTTTTTTTCGTGAAATTTGCGCTCTCAGCAAATAGGCATCTTGTTACATGCAGGCAATTGCACGAAATTACATTGCTTGCCGATTTTCTGGTCGTAATTCTGTCTGCGTCGTTATTATTTATACACTAGTAATCGATCGGGAAACGCATAGTTAAAATGGGATAGAATCAACAATCTTACTGGGAGAACAGCATAAACAATCAATAATAACATAGGCACAGTTTAGTTCACCTTAGTTTAATTTGCAAAGCAAGTACATGTGTTAATAATCTGCAGTATAACAATCTTTTACGATATTATATTTCTGGAAATTCATCAAATGTTGGCAGTAAATAAGAGGGACAACCGGTTAAACTTACTGCAGTTATATTTACAACTGCTGACCACTTCCCTTCCGTCAGCTACACTTGACTGATCTGGATGTTTTTGCTGTAGTTTGCAATAGCAGTTATACACTGATTATTATGACAAAATAGTCATTGTTGCGTAATAAGTAAAATTGCGCACGACTTGCGGACAAATTTGGTTTGAAATGATTTAATATACAGTTTGCAGTTTTAGCAAAATTGCATTTAGCCAAACTGTTAAATCGTAAATCAAATTTGTCCGTAAATCGTACGCAGCTTTGCAATTTGTCTGTAAGTGCCCTCATTTTTACAGTTTCCCATAAGTGAAACATATTTTTTGCGGAACACTGATAGAAAAGAAAAAATGGCAGCACCGAAAATCTAATTTGTGAATATAATTACAGTATATCAACGGAGAAATTGGGGCAAATTATGCAAGAACATCACCAAATAGGTTTGATTATGTGGTTTTCTTAAGTTTACAAAAGAATTTCTTCATTAAAGTCCGTTAGACCTGCGACAATTAAAAGGCGTTTTATTATTTATGAAGAACAGTAAAAAAGCAGCATGAGTTTTTTTCTCTTTCATGTTTGTATTAATCTTACGCATCTTAATCTTCTATATGCTTGCTACCGGTGAATGGTACAAGTAGCTTATATACACCTATTGGTCTCAATACAGAAATAGGCGTAGCTGGGGTTTTCATCGCCGTGTTACAAAAGCAGTTTTTGCGCCACCACTGGTCAAGATAAAGGAAAAAAACGAACAAGAAGGTTTGAGCTAAAGTCGTTCAAATCCCGCATGAAACGATCTCGTGCGAAATGCGCAACATTTCGAGGTTTTACGTCTCGAAATTTGCTTTAAATGAAATGTGTTTCTAATATTGATACGGACACTAGCCGTCAATTTAAAGTATACAATTTTGAAAGGCAGTATAACCCACCAAATAAATATGATTTTCTGGTACCTACTGGTCAAGTCTCATAGCTAGTAAGTAATCGCACACAAGAAAATGCGATCCACGAAAAAAATAAAGATACGAAATAGCCAATAGCCCTGTGTAAAATTGTGTTTGTGAAAGGGCTTCACCCAAAAATGCCCCGATAAATCTGATTGCAGTTATATCGGTTGTCTGGTTGCATATATCACTCAACACGAATGCATTATGACATAAAACAATTCTGGGAATTGATTTCATTGAAACCTGCCGCTAAATTGTCTGCTTTTCCGAAAAACTCTAAAATTTATAGTTAAGCTTCCCAGCGCCCCTGGCAACTTTCTCCAGCGCACATTTCGGAAACCACCGGTATATTTTAATCGAATATTATATAATCGATCCATGTACTTATAACTGCAAACATGTTCTAGTATAAACGTTCCATAATATGTGACATTTTGATCAGCAATTTGGATTTGGTTATGCAGAGGCTGATTTGTGGAACCCACACCTGGGAAGTCACCCACAAAGGGCGCTATGTTATCGGCTAGAACGTACAAACACAGTTAAAATTTTATTAATGAAAGAACCACGAAACTCGGCGGGGCGTCGGGACAGGATTCGACCAGCAATGTCATGGATCGTGCTGTCATCCAAAACTCGCCGACCGTGTGCATTCCTTGGGCACGGCCGGAGATGCAGCAGTAAGGTAGGATATAAATGAAACGTTTGGATGAAGCGGGCCTACCATATATAGGTTTGTGTTTATTTCTATTTCCTACACTCTACAGGCATATCAGCAATGGTTATAGCAATGACTATTCATAGCTATATTCTTTGTATCGTTTTTGATGTCAATTTCAGGGAAACCACAATTTGGAAACGGAAATATCATACCGATTGGAAAATACACACTCGGTAGCAAGGGACTCGATAACGTAAGACGTCTTCAATTTGTCTTCATTTTGGTAACAAAAGTTTTGTTGAAGTTTTAAAAAATACATGGTTTCTTTGGTCGTAAACAATTTTTTTTTGAATTCAGGTTTATAAAAAATTGTGACTTATTAACGTTGTTATGTCGTTGGAACTTGTAAGCTATTTGAACTATAGGCGATCACACCATCAAGTTACAAAAGAAATAAACACAAGAGCGACACAAAGCGCAAGAGAAAGGAATATTGTAGCACGTTTAGGAAATTCATATTTTGCGAAAAAAGCAAACATAGTTACTGAGATCACATAACATTACTAAATATTTATTTTATTGTTGATTTGCAGTTTGTGGTACCTCTATATGTTATAAAATCATCCGAAATTATTTTATTCGTAGTGACTATTTCGCCGTATATAGGTCACGCAGCCTGTTGTTAAAGATAAGCGGTCAGGTTAGAAGAATGGGTACGCAAAAAGTTGATGTTAGCTTTTTAAGGTTTTTTGGAGTTAGAGTTAGATTTACACTAGAAGGTAAATATAGGTTACTATGCTGTAACATTTAAGTTAGGTGAACAAAAAACTGTGAAAAATGGTTTTGAATGCACGATTTTTTCCGGTGAAATAGTGGCAGCTTATTTTTGTTTTCGAGTTTGATGATATGGTTACTACGACTGACAACGATGCTTTCCGTACAGCGTACGTTTGCATGGGACGAACAGTCTTCAATCGTGTGAAAGCGGACTTGGACTACAGCCAACCGAGCTTTCTTGACCGTTGTCATGACCAAGAGCAATCCAGTCTGACACTGAGAAAAACTCATTTTGATTCCATATTAGGGTGCATGTCTTTCGTGGCGCACTTTCGCCGAGATCGTTCGGTCAATGTGTGAGAAAATAAAACTGTGGTGCAGACGTTGATGGTAAACAGTGTTTCCTATAAAAATTACATAATTTATTTTGGATTGATTTTAAGATGCGAATTTTTATCGCAGATAACCAAACTTAGCAACAACAGACATTGTTTTTTATGTCCGCACAGCAAAAACAATAAAAGAAATGATTTGGGAAATATGGTGATTAAGGCCTCTCCGCAGGTAACCATCTGATTAAGGCTGCAAAGGGTTACGATTGCATCCTATTGAATGGAACGCTCACCTGCGGCAAATTACGCAAAATTGACAATCTGCCTTGGATACCACATTTTTGCTTACTCAGTGGAATCCAATACAAACATTGACAATATTCAACTATATGTGCTATGTATATTCAATTCATATTCATTTACTAACCACTAGCGTTACTTGTACATAATGCATATGCATATGAATGTAAAAATATGAAATATTATGTAATTTTATCGAAAAAACAGCAAATAAAAAGTTTAAAAAAACCAGGAAAGTAGAAACATACAATTTATTAAACTGGGAATAAACCAATTGAAGATAACATTTACGCATATGTTTTTGAACCTGATCAACCTATATCAATCAACAAGAAAAACCTGATAATTTCTAGATTAATTATATTCCTATCTTATTAAATTATGTATTTTTAATGGAATTACTGTTTAACGCCTATGTCTATTACAGTGATTATAACAAATATCATTTTCAGCTTTTCCGAAATTGTACTGAACTGGTAACATTGAGTTGGCAAACAGTGAACAGAAATAAAAAAAACAAAGTAATCAACGTTAATTAACTAAAAAGGATGTAAGGAATTTCGTAAATCTAAAAATTTAAAGAGAATCGGAAGTTACTTGGCGTTAACTTGTTGTCAACCGCCACAGTTGAGTGGTAAACATTGAGCGGTAAACTTGCAACATGAACATAATCAATTCATATGGATTTTAAGAGTCTACAGTAGTTTTACTTTTGTGGAAGTGCACAACTGCTTTAGGTATATGTACATAGTGACGTCACATATGGACCTGTTCATACAGTTTAATTTGAGTAGGCCTATGGCTCTGGACTTTCATTGATACTGGTCAACGAACAGATTGTATTGTTAGCTTATCTGTTTAGGCCAGGCCTAGATTTATATAGATCTAGTATAACTGCTTAACCTGCGCTTTAATAACAGACCAAATACTGAAAAACTGTGCTAGTTAGGCAAACTTTTTGTAATGAAAGCAGAAAGGAATTTTAAATCAAACAGTCATAGCCTCGCTGCCATCCGCATAATTGCATGGAACACCTAGCCCTACTGTAGGCCTATCGCCAAGGATCAGTCGCTCAAATTGCGGGCAAACCTCCTTATATGTGTGTATGTGGATTCCATGCTACGGACCAACAGGAAAGTATGGAAATTTTCGATGATAAATCGTTTGTGTAAAGACACAAATTTTGGTGTGTTTGCTTGCACTAAAGCCTTAATTTTATGTTGATTTATTATATATGTACCGGTAGCCTATACAGTCTGACAGTAAATCGACATTCAGGCAATCAACTTTGTCTGGTTTCAGGGAATTCTGGCATCGAACTTTTTTATTTTAAAACGACGTTTTAAACGTGAAAAAGCTTATGGTTCAAATTTGGGTCTAGTGTGCAAATGCACAACCACATGACATCACAATTTGATTAGCTAGGGTCTAGTATACACAGAGGGAGGCAGTAGCGCGGTCCTTTTTCAGAACCGATACCGTCGTTATTTTTGGAAAAAAGTACCGAATCTCTGTACTGAATTAATTTTTTCAAGAAATTTTTGTTGGTCTCCATACTTTTCAAGTGATTATTTCAAGGTTTTAAGAAGTATGTTTTCAAAAGTTCATTTTAATGAAACCTTAATGCCAACTTTTACCGTTCGCTGTTCTTTTTCAATCTACAAATATCCATCAAATTTTCAGAAAGTGAAACCTCATATCTTTTGACGTAGAGTAACCTGTAGCTGGGCCAGAATTGGGATAAATTGCACATGGACCAGCGTCCTTTAAAAAATTACCGACAAAGTACCAAACTACTTTTTGAAACAGTAACGCATACTGGCACCGTTGGTACATTTTTTGCCAAGTACGTTACTGATGGTACTTTCAAAGTACCAACTGCCCACCTCTATGTATACAAAGCTATCCTGTGGTTTTGCACTTGTATACTAGACCCAACACGTGGGCTCATGAGGAAGGACATGGTCAATGCCCTCCTTCACCCCCGAATACCCTAGTGGTCAGGTGGGAGTGTGCTGCAGGAATGATAAAGATTCATGTATATACCATTAACCAGGTATCTATACGGAAACTTTGCATGCTACACTGGATATCTCCAGCGTGGCATCACAAAGTCATGTCGCAAAAAACAAGCATACAAAAATTGCAAGTGCAAGCCTACAGCTTACCAATCGACTCCATTTATTAAACTGAAAATTAAGCTAGGCCTAGTTTTGTAGTTGCTGCGAAAAATAGTGAGAGTTATAATACTGGCGTGACATAAAACGTAGGCTCTGATTTTTTCGGCATAAATTTCCCTGTGCTAAAGTGCAAGCTTTTAATACAGGTCCATGTAGGCCTGCCAGTTTCAAACTTGATATTCTATAAACAGTTTGTTGAAAATCAAGTGTCAGGCTGAAAGGTGTCAAGAATTTGAAACCAACAGATTGGACATTTTGACAGAGAAATATTATAGATTTTGGTGTGATAAATAAATTCAGCACCTTACAGGCATGTTGAAGAATCTCATTCAAGTGTATGTCTCACTTTCGTCGATGATGACCCACCATTCTGAATTAAGTTTTTACAAACTCCTGGATCAAAATAAATTGGGAAAAGCTGTTTTCCATTGTATCAAAATTAAATCATCTCTTGTTCTGACTGCACATGACCTACACAACTTTTCACCATGTAGGAAATACAGTTTCTTTCTTTTCTGCAGGTTGTAAAGTGTTAGGGTAATTTAATTTTTTAAATGCTATGTCACAGTCATTGATTCTGAAATCCGCTCGTGATGCAACAAGAGTTTTTTCAAAAATTGTACAGAAAACACTGCCTATTTCTAAAAATAAACTACCGCCAATTCCACATCTTCCCCATAATGTGCTGAGAAGTTGTGGATTTCATAATTCTGCACCCAATTATTCCAGTAATGTTATTGATATTTATACATTGCCTGTCTTTTTTCGTTAGATGTTATTACACGCAAGTATTAACACAGTACATTTTGCAATACCTGTTACGGGGATGTTCGACATTTGTTGCTTGTGTTGCTACTATATCTTTTATTTATTTATACATTTTCTTTACAGAGTTTTTGTTTACTGATTCGCATGAATGGATTAAAATTGATGGTGATGTTGGAACTATTGGAATAACAAATTATGCCCAGGTTTTCAAACTATATATATATTTTAATCAATGACAGGTTCAAATATAAGCATCAACTATTTAGTCGGTCTTTTGTTGTATTTCTGTCATTAAGTGCTGTTTTGCTAGATGATTTCACTAAAATGTTTTTTAAGTTCTTTAAAATGAAAACTTGTGAAAAGCTTTATTTTGATAAGTATATACATGCAACTATTTTAATATGGTACTACATGGTCCTGGTCTAAAATTATTCTTTTTTGTTTTAAGGAACAATTGGGTGACATTGTGTTTTGCGAATTACCTGAAGTGGCCACTGAATTTTCTAAAGGCGGTAATAATACCTATTCATTGTCACAACTCTCATTTGATTTGATTGAGAGCGCTAAAATATTTCATTGCTCATAAATAGGGTTGTAAGCAAATGTTTTGTTATTCATATATATATATGAAGTATCACTGAAAAGGATAGTTAATATGATTTACCTTCAAATAAGCAAACTGTTTTCCTCCTTTTTCTAGTAACAGTATCTTTGAACACATAGCTGTGGTGAATATTCTGATAAAACAAGGATTAACACATACACTGAATGTGTATTGCATTCTGACATACACCAGCAGGCCAATATAACTATACATAGCACTTCTATTTTTTAAGATATTTTTGCCACGGTCGAGAGTGTAAAAGCTGCCAGTGACCTTTATATTCCTATATCAGGCGAAGTTGTGGAGGTTAATGAAAAACTTGTCGATACTCCAGCCATAATAAATGAATCGCCCACGGAGGACGGTGAGATGGATTACTAAAGCATCAATCTACTTTTGACTTTAATTTAAAGGTAAAATGATAACCAAGTGTCTTACACTATTTTTTTTTGCAAAACAGGTTGGCTTGTAATGGTAAAACTAACCAGCTCAGCTGATGATGAACTATCAGAATTGCTGACGCAAACTGACTACGAGAAAACACTCAATTAAAAGTTCCTTTAGACTAGAATACCTTTGGCTCGCACGAAAAGTGACACTTATTCAAAGAAGATAGAATATTGCCCCGAGTAATATTGCCTTTACTTTTGCATGTACGTGTTCAAATTTACGCAATCATTTCAAAGTTGTGTAAAGTATTGTTTCTTTAGTACAAGGCGTGTAATCCAACTATGATTTTGTTATTTTTTAAATAAGTTGATTTTTGACTGTACACATAAACCACAATAACATCCTAGACGTCACTGTCAACGTGTTGATTTAAAAGCTATTTGTCTTATTCCAAGCAACATACTTTTAAATTATCCTTGCTATGGAAAATAATAAAAAGTGATGTTATACAGTGCCTACCAAATCGTTAAGCTATAACATGCAACATACTAACTTATACAAACCTTATATTGCGAAAAAAATTACAGGCACCAGCACACACATTATGGTTTAACCATAACTGCAGTTTTTTCACTATTGTTGTCATCAGGAAACTTTCGTAAAATTATAATAATGCTTTTTTATCTACAGGCTTTTTACAAGAAAACATAGCACAACGCAACATCAAAAAAGGCATTTAAAACAAATTTTGTTTAAAGTTCTGCTCTTTACCCACATTAGTTTGTCATTTCAGCAAAACATTATATATTTAACGCAGTGAAAGTGGCTCATTTTTTATTTCTGCATGATTCCACGTCTGCTATGGCCGTGTCCTGTTTCACAATAAATTGGTGGACAATCACACAATAAAACAAAGGCACATATTTAAAAACAACCCACACCAAGACTACAGGTGTTTAAAGAAAGAAAAAGATACCAAGATTTTTTGGTGAAAAACACAAAGGCAAGCGAACAGAGAAGCTTAGTTAAACAACAGGAGGGGGTTGGGGAATAAGTGAGGAGAAAAAGGTGGAAACGAAACACCAGGCTGTAGCGAATATCGAAGGTGGCGCGGCTTCCATGGACTAGAAATAAAAAACGTATAAATTTATAAATCTTAACACAAACCTAAGTTACTATTTACTAATTACATTAATTGGTTTGATGCAAGGTGGATTTTACTCAATAGTGGTACTTCTACAGAATAAAGGAATATTCACTTTGTATTACCATTTAGCAGATATAAATTTTACTTTGAAACAAAACCTACAGTTTCAGGTGTTGTCCCATCACTGTTATTGCTATTGTTGTTGTCATCCTGCGGTGTGTTTGGACGTTCAACGGGAGCATTTCCATCGTTCCTGCGCTCAAGGTCATCAGGATGAGGAGGCCTCCTGGCGGCCCGAAAGACTCCGGCTTGGTAACTGATTGAAAAAAAAAACAAACTTCATCAGCATGTGCAGTCATTTTTGGTGCCTTCATCATTATTTGCTATGTATCTGTATCGGAAAGCTACTTTGAATTGCCACCATGTTTCAATCATGGTAATCACCGTTTAAACATTGACAAACTATTGCCAACATTTCAAAACTATGCAAGAATACTTCGAGCATTTAATGGCATGCGATCATGCTCACATGTATATGATGAGAGCCAGAGAAGCAACAAAGAGGAACCTCCACCAATCTGAGTAGAAATAAAGAATGCTGAAGAAGAAGAGATATCTAACGAAGACGAAAAGGAGGTCCAGCCAATCCTGCTGCATGTCTTCGTCGTCGAGCGCGGCACCAAACGCACCACCTTGTGCGTTCATCTGAATAAACTAGAAGTTGATTCAGGAATAATCAAATAAAAAACAGTGTACTATAGATACAGCCAATTATATACTATCATGACAACAAAAACATATAGATTAGGCTTGTCATAAAATCGAAGCACTTAAAATAACAGATTTTATTAGGTTAAAAAGATTAAGAAGTATCCAGCAATAACATATCTGGTGCCAGCAGTTCGTAGATCATACTAGCAATTCACTAGGCAACTAATCAACAACAACAGAATTCAGGTAACAAGATATTTATTCTACGTTGCAATAACCAATTAACAGCTGTTATGCAGTCAACACTACATACCATGCCTCACTGCCAAGCCTACCAACAACAGTAGCACCATGATAAAATATTTTTCCTTCATATTTACCGGAGGGTTAGCAGGTGGTGCATTAGCTGGGGCTGCAACGGGAGCATTCTCAGGGATTTGTTCTTGAGCGGGAGGGACGGGTACATCAGACGTTTGTGAAACACCAGTATTATTGACATGACTCCAGTAGCTATAAAACATATCTTGCAGATTAATTGTGATCATTTTAATAGTTCACAGTGGAAGTTTTAATAATTTTTTAAGTATATGAATCTAACTGCAGTTTTATTTCATTAGCTCTAAACATCAATGGTCAGGCAAGTTCAATAATTTCAAGTAAAGAGCAAACTATGCGCACTGTTGCATGTAATGATTCATCTGTTCCTGATACTGCCTCAACATTTCAGTGTATTGTGGATGCTGATGGGGTTGCTGCATATACCCAGGGTAGGCATGTTGCTGGTAATATGCCGCTAGCTGTTGCGGCGTCCAATGTGAGCGATTCCTAAAAAAAAACAAATAGAAAGCTTGACATGGAAGAAAACTTAAAATGTCAACATAGTTCTAGCAAGAAAAAAATATTGAAGTTTCGGAACAGTAAAAAATGTTCAAATAAACTTTTGCGAAAATCAACTGGAAGAAGCATCTTACGTAGGGTCACTGGGGGAAGAATTCATACGGCGATGTCTTATCTCACTAGAGGAGGCTTCATTCAATTGGGGTGAGCTCTGTATAAGTAATAAAAATCGTTATGTGCCAGTGCCTTCTTTTTAGAAATTAAAGGATATTGAAAATCATCTATCAGAGCTATCACTAGACAACAATGATATCAAATCACGACAAGAATGCTTGGGCAACTAGTATCTATTGGGGCAAAAAGAAGGGAGAAAGCACAGGTGATGGGCACTTACTTGATTGGTTGTGAGTGTTTCGTGTTGTGAGCTCGATGCTTCTATCGAGAGCACAAGGTGAACGATTTGCTGGTAATTTGTCTCCTAAAACAACAACCTTGTCAAAACATATTGCCAGACAATATGCTCATAAATACAGTGCCATTAGAATAATAACCGAAAATGAATCGTTACGTGCACACATGCAGTGCAGTGTAACCACTAAGTACACCGAGACCTGAATAACAACATTGTTGTTTCAGCAATCACATTGAACAATCAATTTTACAAGTAAACACGAATTGCTGGTTTACACCATCAGACCAGCGGTGCCATTAAAATGACTGCATGGAAACTTGGGTAAATATGACAAAATGTAAACATCAGTAACAACAGCAGCATTTTTCAACAACATGAAAAATAGAAGCTCATATGACTACTCGCCTTTAATACTGTTTTCAAAACGTCATGGTCCTTCAAATATTTTCCTCCATAAATTAATCTTTGGCTTTTAACTTCCTGTAATGCAAGTTATTTAAGTTTTTAATTATAGTCAGTGTGTTTTTTTACCTGTAGTCACTTGCACCACAACCATCAACATTATTACATTAGATATACACGGAGAGAGAGCAAGAATAATAATATTAAGATCTCTCTCTCTATATATATATATGTACAATATATGCCTCTAAGTTTTATTCTATATATGGAATAAAATTATCATACCGGTTTTCCAGGATATGATTCGGACAGAATCTGCTTTAAAGTCAGCACAGACCAATTCGGGTCACAAGCAACAGGGTGATCATTATGATGTGTTGGGGTGCGGATTGTAATAGTAATCCAATTGTCACTCATGTTCCTACTTTACTTAATACCAGCTACGCCTTATAATTATAATCACTACCATCAGCTGCTCTTATTCAATAATGGAGTACCTATATATAAAGGAAATGAAATAAACCATGCCATACAGTCATATTATTACCGGTGCAGTGCTGGCTTATTCAATACAGCATACACTGACATAGGCTTTCCTGCATGCAGGTGTAAAAATCATGGAGTTAATGTTTTCAATAGAAATTTAATGCTGTATTGACTGGGCTTACAAATACACCATCAACTAACATTCATTCAATAACACAGAACACGATATGACTCTAGCCCAAAATTTACACTTATGTGATTAGTGCATGTTGTTTGCTGTTGCAACAGAACAATTAAATTATTATTGTATAACAGTTTGCAAAGTTGACTGTTTACTAAAAAAGGACAGTTTAGACACATAATGCAACTATAGATCATCAACTCAAAACTAACCTTTATCAAAAATCAGTCACGCAAATCTATCTGGAGTCTTATGTCCCTATGCACCATTATATTTTCACATTGCCTGGTTGGTTACACAAACACGGAGGGTCCATGAAAATGTTATTAAAGAAAGTGATCCTTGACATTATACTAGTATCATAGATTCTAAACTGTGATCCAAGTGGAGTACCCTGAACATATGTCCAGGAGTCGCTTGATCTGTCAATCTGCTTACTGTAGTGGCTCGCTAGACTTAATTGATAGTGTCATTGACTTGACTCGAGTCATGGTATGACCGTTGTGATAGAAAAAGATTGAGCTTTGTAAGTACGCTATTAAAAACAAATAGTTTTTTTAAAAAAGAATAAAGCTGACAATAATCTGGAGACAGTCATGATAATGAGATAATTAGTTTATGCACAATATTGATCAAAGTGCACGCTGAACTTTCTATCTTCACAACCATTTATAATATAGCCTATAAGCAAACAATAACTAGTTAATAAAACGCCAATTTATAATAAATAAAGTATTTAGGCTTCAGCGTACACCATCACGCCAAAATTTGCGTCTTTTGCACACACGAGTTCTCGTCGGAAACGGCCCAACCTTTTAGTCGGGGTCCTATCGTTAAATTACATACATTTAGAACGTAAGTCAAAATTAACAACATTTCTTAAAACAAAATACCAAAATATTTCCAAGACACACCGGTAGCCCATCAAAATAAAGACAATTCTTATAAAAATACTGAAATAAGACAGCCTACAAGAATAACAACAGTTGAACAAGAAAGCCTTATGGCAGTATGGCTATAGACGCAAGCTAACCGAAGTCTAAAACTGAAAGTAAGGGTCTACTGCAGTAGATCTTAAAATTAAATAAAACACTCATAAACGACTGCTTTGCTTTAAAACGTCTAAACCCAATAGAGTCTAGACCTAAATGAAACTTGCCTCGGCTATTATGATGCAACCGATCAAATCAGCCTCTCCAGAAGTACACGTCAGGAAACTGAGCCCGACAATAAAAATAGGTTACTGTGTGTTGTTAAGAATTAAATCGACCGTGAAATCACGTGGTGTAAATATCATTATGTAGTTATAAGTTATGCCTGAATACGGCATATCAACAGCTGGTTGCTGGTATGCAAAGATTTAGAAGCGAATAATTGATTTTCGAATTGAAGAAAGTCTTTAAAGTGTTTTACTTCATAAGATTTAGCGTAAAAAAATCTGCGGGGCCCTAAATCCTGCAAACTAATTTAAATACTTCATTAAGCTTAGTGCTAAATAGAGACGTATTTAGGATTGAGTTGATAGGGGCAAAAGCTTTAAAGGCTGAATCTAACATTCCCGCGTCATCTCACCGCGGCCAAAATATACGAAGCGCAAATAAATAAGTTCTTTTACTCCCAGAAACCACTTTAAAACTTCTTCATATGAAGTGTAGTTTTATATTACATCGTATTCCCCTCTATTATATGTTTACCTGTATGTTATAGTTGATGGGTGTTTTTTACAGGAATGACTCAATTTAAAATACTTTACAACATATCCTAACATGACCTAACAGTAATGACCCCGTCTCAACTTCAGGTAAGCTTCTGAAGTGTGACAAAACGCATGCTTACTCTTTAAAACTACATTACGTGCTGCATAAGGGTGCATCGTTTCTTAGACAAAAATAGAACGTATGGTTTCGATGGCGTTTAGCCAATAACAATATACATTTAATCAAATATTATTTATATGTACGATGCCTATGCGTTTAAATGGTCGTTCGCAACGAAATGTTATATCTGTAATTCAGTTGGTCAATGAAATAATAACTAAGATTCAATGACTTTCGTCAAGTTAGTTTCCCTAGGCTCGAGTCAAGTCAAGTCATTTAAAAAAGTGACTCGAGTTATTACAGCACTAGCGGTCAGTGCTTTCACAATGTAAAAATAGCATGGTGTCACAATTTTTATTCTCGCACAGAGAAAAGTCTCTGCACAACTTAAACTCGGCAATGATTTTTTCATCGCTTTAACCACCGCTGCCAAGCTCGTCGTTGTTCACTTTCCAAGAGATCTGGTTTTTTATTTTTTGATGTTGTTTTGCCCAAATTTGGAAACATTCATCAAGTCCACTGAAAAGGAGCAAGTGTAGTTTAGACCTTGACCAAATGCAGACCACCACACCAATAACAAATCCTACACAAATTTAGAAATCGCTGAAATACAAGTAATCATTTTTTCATTTTCGCCTCGCAAAGTGCCATAATTTCATGTTAAAGGTGATGGTGGGAATAAAAGGTAAGTTGGTACTTCTATTGCTTGCATTTAAAGACTTAGTTGGTTGAAAAATAAGAAAACCGTTCGTCTTTTATTTATTTAAAAACAAGTTGCAAAAATAAATGTGTTCATTCTAAAAATATAAAGTAATCTAAACACAGCCACATTATTTTCAAGTATGCACATTCAAAACCTGAACAGCACCGACGGAAAATAATATAAATAAACATTGCAAATGATCATGCCAGTAAATATGATATTAGAAAATAGCTTTACATAAAAATCATGGACTTATAAATATACATATAACAATAAACTTTACTATGAAATAGGAAAAACTGGAAGCTTTGTAAAAAAACGAAGTATATCATATGTTGTTCAAACGCACAGTACAAAATCATACATATCATGCCTGTGTCACTTTACAGTTAACTTTAAAACATTACGAAGTGTTGTTAAAAATGAGCAAAGACGGAAAATTTGTAATGATAAGTGAACATTTATTACATAAACATTCAGCATAAACAGAACGCTGTATTTTTAAAACATACCTTCTCAATAATATGTTTATTAACAGAACTGCCAGAAAAAACTTTAAAAAGTAACAAGCCAAAAAATATATGCTTACATTTTCAAGTTTGAACACTAAGTTTGATTGATAAAATATTCAGACCTGTTGGCCAATGAAAACATGAATGAAGAACAATTCCATAGCAGAAGGTGTCAGTTTACGACATACGTGGCTGTTCCAGCTGGTATCGAAGTGACATCGGACGGTATGACGTCATATCCTAATTTCTTCATGTCACGCGTCACCACATTGAAAGAGATCTTAAAAAGTCATTTTTGTTAACAATTACAATTTTATCAATTAAACCAGGGGCGGGCAACTTCTTCGGTCGGTGGGCCTGATATGAGAAAATGAAGTACTTGGCGGGCCGGATTCCTGAATCGATACATTAATCGTGTATTTATCCACCTATGCAATTTATCTATTAATTTATTTATCCACCTATTTATCCATCTTTATGTGACATCACCATTCATATTGTTACACTTCTTCTTAAAGAATAGCTAACAATCACTATATTTGACGTAGTAAGCAAGTAGTGAGGGATTGCGGCAGACTGTGGCCGCAGGCCACATTATCATGTAAGACCGGAAACTGTCTGCGGGCCGGGCCCGGCCCGCGGGCTGTTTGTTGCCCGCCCCTGAATTAAACCTTCAAAAAATTAATTAAACAAATGCACATAAGTTAACTTAAGAGCTACCATCAAATGATAAAATATTCATATCAACTAAGAAGTTAAACTTGCATACAAGGATCGATTACTGTGGGATTATTTCCAGTACATTGCAAGTACTTCATGAAACCTCTGTATGGGTATGTCAGTATTTACTTCACTCAAATACTCCTGAATCTTGATGCAACTGCAGTGGAATCTAATTAACTCGAAGTTGAAAGGACTGATAAGATTATTTTATCATATCCAAAGTTGGTGACAAATATTTCAGATAATGTGATTAACATGCGTTATTCCTGTAGGTTTTTTTTTGACAAAAATAGAAAAACCTGTTCGATCGAAAAGCAGTATTATACAATGTGATAATGGCATTAAACGTAGTAACAGATGTCCAACTTTTGCAGCTGTTTATGCCTAGTACACCAGGTGGTCCACAACTAGGTAGTCCTGCTAGGTACCATAACCTTTCTAGCTTCTGGATCACATTACTAGTCTAATTGCTTTTATCTCAATTAGTTCAGTAATATAATTGATTTAACATTTATTGATTTATTTAATTTTACACTTAATTCTTTTTACTGTTTCGTGGATCTCTACAATTTTGCAACTACAGGGTCAAGACAGCTTGGGCTGTTAAATGTTATAGACTGGAGTCCATGAGGTAAGGAAGGTGAGAAGATATTTACTAATTGAACCACAAATTTAACTGTTTGCAAACTTGGCAAACCACCATGTGATGCTTACATTACAATGAATGAGTTTTCAATTTGTTTCAAGATGATCGGTGTTAGTTATGATATGTGGATCAAAAAACACTTTGCATTTTAATAGACAATTTGTTAGGACTGAAGGGTGAAGCAGCTTCGAGTTATACAAAATCACAAATTAAACAAAATTAGGTTAACAAGCTTTTAATGTAACTTGGTCAATTTACTATTCAAAACTTAATTTGTATTAATATTAATTAATTTACATTAATATCAATACTGTACAGTGAATTTCAGTGCTACTAATAAGGCAACAAGACATAGTAAATTATCACGAAATAGTAAGGCAAAACTGAACAACTGCCTGTTACCTTAACATGACCTTGCGATCGCACTCTGGTCACATCACGCCCTTCTCCTTGCGCAACAACTTTCGGGTCGACAAACTCTGGACGTCTTCCCAACAGCCAACTAAAATGCAAAACACACCTTAGGTTACAAAACATACAAATTCTAGGCTGATGCTGTGCAAATAATACAGTTGAAAAGTTATAGTGCTTTAAAACTTTTACTCCAGTAGTATACTGTACTTTATTTTAGATAATGTATCAATAGCTATTACTGTTTTGTCTATTTGTCACTCGTTTATAATGACTTGCTGCATACATATGGTTAATTGCACCTGGTAAATTTTTGTAATTTTGAAGTAGAAAGAGGAACGAACATAGGCACGTCAAGTGTGTGATGTCCAGGCACCATTGGCACATGAACTGCTCCGTAACCACGAACAACATCGTTTCCAAACATGTCTGGTCCATAACAGCTGACTACTATTTGTGGCCCTGCATTGAGTATAGTTTCAAAAATACAGATTTGTGATAAAATTTTACAACGTGAATAACACTGGGTCAGTTAGTTTTTATTTTACAAATATTTACAATTCGCCAGAATTAACATTATCAGTTTTTGGAGCGTGTGCAAAACTGTAATGAAACTGTAGGCTATAATACTTAAATTTATTTACACTGTGAGACAATGATTTCAGATATTTAGTCTTATTCTTGTCCACAGAACCTCAAGATATTCCAAGTGAAATAAATTTTTTACGATATTTTCTTTATTTTGCAACTGAATTTTGGGAAGTTTTACAATAAATTAGAACAGTCTATAACTTCATCTGGAATTTTAGGCAGAATATTTGGAAAACAATGTACTTATATATAAACCAGACAGCAGACAATAGTATGTGACATATGATAACGAGCACAAATGACACATAAGTGCATAATTTTCACACATTTAGTATGATCAACAAAATTACAATGGTTGAATCATTACATATGTTTAATCAATATCTGAGACACAGGCTAATTGTAATCATTATTTACATTTAGTGCCACATAAAAGACATATCAAAACCTACCTACGAAAAAATACTTACAGCCATAAGGATTTGTGCTTTTGTAGGTGATTTCTAGCGGAAAATTCCAGACAAACAACTGCCGTTCATCTCTGCTTTTCCTTGTAATTTGTGAAATTCCCTCTTCTAAGCCACTTGTCACAACCCAATCTTGTCCATGGACAAAAGAAAATTTGCAATAGAGTTCCTCAAAATCTGGAAACTAAAAACAAAATATTTACTGTTTAATAGCCAATCGCATTTAAATTATAAACTTTAACTCTATAAGCAAAAGAAATCTTTATCAAATTTACACATAACACCTGAATAATCACGAAGTCTATGTCCATACAAAAGCACTTCAATAGAAATGCCTTGGAGATGCATACCAATATACGAAATAAAACAATGCATAACCAAATACGTATATATATATATAAATATACATTTCTTTAAGTATATTATGTACCACGGCACTTTCAATTTGTCCACTAGCCATCACTAGAAAGACGGAAGGATTTGGAATAATTCCAGTCATGATACAGTCTGGTGTTGGTAAAAAAGGCAGATACCTATTATATCTAAAGCCTACATAAATTAAAGCATGCTACGTATATGTACCGCGACCATCATAACAAATGCAATTGCTTTTGTGCATTAAATAAAATAAGTTGTGCATATTGTGATCTTTCAGGAGAAAATTTTGCAAATAACAAAATACCACTTAGTCAATTCTACAGTGATTTAAATTAATTTGGAATTGTGTCAAGTAGAACAAGATTTTTATGTCAACCCAAATGAAAGGCATGGCAGTTGTTTTACAACAAGAAATTGGCAACTATGGTAGTTTTTTGTGAGAAATCTTATATGCAAAGATGCAAACTATGGCGTGATGGCGAGCTCTGAACCCTCAAATCTTGGTTAATTTGTAACAAATTGGCATTCAAACAACCTGTTTTTTTAGTTATTTATTATAAATCGGTGTTCATGTTGATATACCTCATGCGTGCAAGTGCTACACTTTCCAATGGATGCAAATTTGTCATGAACTGATGAAAGGCCTTTCAAGTAAAAAGCTTTATTGAAAAACGGAACCTGACTTGAGCCAAAATTAAGTCCTTCTATCTTTGTTTTATTGCTGGTAGCCTATACAAACAATGCCTTGTCTTCTACATTCTTAAATAAGTAAAGCAACTTGTCATTGTTATGTATGGTAGGCTAGGGTACTAATGTTTGCAGAACCTCAACTTGAATTAAAAGCGAATTCTCGGCTATAAACAGTAAAAGAAAATGGTAAAATATAGACCTAAGAACATTGCATACCGGCATAAAATTCCTTCTGCTTAGTTGTTTATTTTATCCGAAATATAAGCAATTTGCTTTTTGCTTTGTTTCAAAGATTACTTGACTAAGAAATCGAACAATTTAAAGATTTGAAAACATGATGCTGCCCTCACTCCTTTCAACTTTGCAAAAACACAAAACTCTGAAAATCGTGTCAAAAGAAGAGCAGCATGGATTTGAAGGTTTTGTATTGTTGCTTATAGTGATACACATTATCTTTTGATGCTTTGCATCATTCAAACTACGGCCTAGCCTACCGGGACATCAACATCAGTGTGATTTGAGCACCCTCTAGTTTAATTTAGGTAATTGAAGTTGGGATTTGGGAACCAAACTGAAATGTACGACCATTAACATCATAAATTCGACATTAAATCAAAGTTCGGCGATAAGAAAATACAAATTCAATAAGACACAAAAACAAATATGTTGAAAAGAAACATTTTTCTGATTTTTTATTTATTTTGAACTGAACCCTGTAACACGATACTTAAAAGTTTTTTTTTAAATACTAGACGTTTTCGTTAGTTGCAAAGTTAAAGACGGCAAGCAGGGTTGCCATACCGTCCTTATTTCTAAGATTTGTCCTTATTTTAAAGGTCCGTGTCTTAGAAAATATGTTTGTCCTTTTTTCTAAGAAATGTCCTTATTTTCACTTTCGTCCTTATTTTTAGGGCGGAGGTGGGCACTTTTGTCCTTATTTTGGGCATTTTGTCACCTTTACGATACCATCTCTTTGGTACTTTACGTACCAAAGAGATACCAAAATTATGAACATGCAGATAGTGTCTTGTTTTTTGTTTTTTTTTTTAGGAACATTGGTTGCTTTCTCTTGTTGTACACTGTTTAAGGTGGTATTCCTCGTTCGTTTTCTAGTCGTCCTTATTTTTGAGTTAAGACTGATGGCAACCCTGGCTGTAGGCCTAGCTTTTTTGGCAGGTTTGGCGTTTTTTTTGCCATGAAAACGACTTAACCCTATTCTAACTAGGCTTGGCTTCTCCCGCACACTGTCATAGCAAAACGTGGCGTACAGTTGCATTGTTTGCTGTAGAAACTTGAAATTTGGTGACTTTTCCTAAAAAATGTTCAGCTATCTGTCCATGTTTGTTTGATAAAGTTGGATTTTGTAATTTTTAAGATATTGCGATATTTTCATAATTTTCCTCTGCTTTGCTCTGCTCTCCGCATTGAAGCGTATTACTTATTTACGCACCAATAACTCGACTAACTATTCTCTTTCGTTCTCTTCTCGCGTTCAGCTGGTTTTCCGCACAGCGGGGGCGCGGCGTTACAAGAAGAATTTCTAGAAATGTGTCACTTTTAGAAATACTTAATTTACACTAAATTCACTTTCTTTAGTTTTACAGTTATGATGTATACAGGAAGCCAGATGATTTTTCTACTAACCTGTCAAAATCCGATCAGTTTACGACGTATAGTTTTCTAGTAATTAACGATTGAAAATGTGTGTGCGGGGTCGGCCACACCTAGTTTTTTAGTAAACTCGCGAGCCTGGTTAGGATAGGGTTAAATATGACTGTACACGTCTAGCGACCGTAAGGAAACCAAAAACTATTTTGCTGAATATAACAAACATAAATTGCACGAAGGAAATTTTGTAGTAAAAATGTGATTAAAACACACCTTGCAATTTATCCAATGGAGATAAGATAAACAAGTTCAGTCCTTCATTAAAACTTGCTCATTAATTAAAATTATCTCTAAGATAGAGTATTGTTTCTTTAATGTGTGTCTTTAATGCAATCACCGTCGGTGTTCATAGTTGTCAAAAGAAAGTCATAAAATCGTTTTAAGTAGGCTAAGTTACTATGACCTATGACCTCAAGTTAGGCTAAGTTAATAAAATAAGCTTACAGTACAAAACAATTCTAAACCTTGTGTAAGAAAATCTTGTTTAAGTGTGACGTCAACTTTATGGCCGGAAGAAACAGCGTCCATCAGGTCTAGCCTACTCCACATAAATTACAATAAAAAATTATTCAAGTTAGCACTTCGTTTGCAAGGTGGATTTCGAAGCACAAAGGTTCGACCGACTGAATTAGCAATGAGAGAACTCTAAGAATTCGTGGTAGAAATGCTGGCCACGGTATTCTAAGAATCTAAGTTATGGACAAATTATATGAGTGAACGATAACTTTACGACTGAAGTGTTGAAAAGTGCTGATCGTGTCATAATTAATTAATGTATATTAACAGTAATGGCGATTGTATGTTTCGGCAATATATATCTTGTTACAATATCGATTACGTTATTGTTTACAAACATTAGTAGTGTATGCCCTATGGTAATGTAGTTTTCTGTGACCAATCGGGTGGTTAAACGCATGGTGCCTCTGTTACGTCATACGTACGTATGTTGAATTAATATTGCTTTCTGTTTAGCCACGAGACGTTTAAATTTTTGGTTAGTTGTAGTAGAAGTGTAAAGAGTATTTTAATTTGAATTAATCCTGGCCAGGCAGTTATTTTAGTGTAAGTTTAAAGAAACTTATTGAATAAGTGTCTATTTGTTTACATGCAAGTGTGTTTATAATGCTAAACAATTAGGCCTACTGTTAAAGAGTTAAAGAAAACCTAGCGAAAACGTTTGGTAAATATCGTTCGACATTATAATTGTTGTATCTTTGTACAGTATGTAACTGTCGATCGGTTCGCCAAAAAACTTACTATGTTCTCTGTCGCAGGCTAATTAAGTAATTATTCGTATCTATTTTAAAATACCACGACACAACGTGACACTATGGAATTAGACCGTACTGGTAATAAAGTCAATATAATAAACAGAATCAATCATTCTGTGCTGTGCGTTTTTAATTGAGGCTACCCCTCTTGTACCGCCCGATAGGCCAGGCAATTCCGCGGGTGTTACATATCTTGTACTTTTGCTGCTGGTTGTGCTGTTTTGTTCCAGACGTCAGCAGATGACCGTAAGCGAAATAAGCATTAAACCTAACTGGCAAAATTAGAGTCCAGTTCTTGAGGCTCATATTGCGTTAATTAACTATTTACGAGGCAAAATAAACAATCATCAAGTGTGACGTAAACTTTAATAAATGGCCGAACAAGAAAAGAGAAAACACAAAAACATTAGCTAAATATCTTGGTATATGCTGTTGTTATTTATATCGGGTTGGTTATTGTTGATGTCTTCTTCTTGAAGTATCCTGGCGGGCCTGAAAAAGTGGACTTGGTAGCTGATTGAAAAAACATACATACGTGCTGGACCATTTGTAGTCAACTTAAACCGCAAACACTGCTATTGGGAAAGGTTACATTAAAACGGAAAAACGCTTTTGGTTGCGACACTTGTGTTAAAAATTGACATTTAGTACACATTAATCGGATTAAACTAAATTTAGAATAGGATACTAGTATATCGAATAGCTTACTATATAGCCTAATGCATATATAGTTGCTGTTTCATTAAATACTTGCATCTCTGTTATTAATATTATAACAAAATGTTTTATAGTTATAGCATTCACAAGCATACCTGTCGATTTCGCTTCTGCCTTGGGCGTTTAACTGAAAAAAATAAATTGGTCTACTTAGAATTTAGGAACGTTAACCACTAATCGCCAAACAAACAAACTTGGACAACTATTTTTTTAGCTTTTTTAATGAGATGGAAATTATAATTAGATAAGAATTTTAAGAATTTGCTAAAAGTAGGAACTGGACTCGAATTCTAGATAGGCACGATATGTACAAGCAGCCTTACATGGTTGTGTGTTGATGTTTCGTTTTGCGACGCGTCATCTGGGAGCTCAAGATGAACAAGTTGCTCTTGTTTTGTTTCCTAAAATAGAATACTTGTTATGATTTGCGATTAAAAGCAAGATACTAAAATATAAACCCTATCAAAATGGCAATCGAATTTGAGACATTGCTTCCACGTTTGTAACTAACAACTTAACACATCAATATCTAAACAACTTGTTATTTCTGTGGGAGCAATTAACTTTTAACAAGTTAAATCAGATCGTTGGTAAACTCTATTAACGTTGAGTAAAACAATACGAATTAAAATTCAACGAAATAAACAAGATAAAAACAATTCTATGCCAATTCTCTCACTTGCAGTATTGTTTTCAGTACTTCGTGGTCCTGAAGACATCTTTCTTCATACATCAATATTTGATTTCTGATTTCCTGTTAAATTATTTATTAAAAGTTTTATCAAATAACTTCAATTTCTTAGATATTAGAAAATATAGGTGGGTAAAGTAAAACTTAGAATTGATATACGGAAGGTTGATTTATGCTCTATAGAGAATAATTGAAGTTAAATTTAGTTAAGAAGGTAAAGATTTACGACGATTACTATGTAATACTGTAGCTTTAGTTTAGTGAAATATGGCACAACTATACAAACATGCCTAAATTACAGTCTTCATAGAAAATAAAATATCACGCAGTCATACCGGTTTTCCAGGATAAGATTCCGACAAAACCTGTTTTAAATTAAACACAAACCAATTCGGGTCACAAGTAACACGATAATCTTCATGAAGTGTTGGTGAACGGACTATGATAGTAAGGCATTTGTTGCTCATAGTTTTTTTTTATACTTTATATCAATTATTACAAACTATAAATATTCTCCTTTACATAAAACAGTTAAATGATATACAAAACATGGACGGGTAAACGTTTTCTATCGGCAATGCTATGGTATTTATGTTGATATGATATTGATAATATAGCTTTCTCTGACTATATACCTGGCTATATGACTCAATTTTCTTAAATTAATGTGTTCGTTTTCCAAAGGTGTACACAGTGGGTAGCCTACTTTGAAAATATCGTTGCGGTTACAGTACCGGTACGTGGAAAAAATGTACAGACGGTGCTAATATTCGGTATGAAATTGTTTGAAAAAACGTATTTATATAAACGTATAACACAGTTTATCCCTATTGAAACCCAGCTACGTGTTATTTCTGGTGAAAACAGATATGTATCCTCACTCAATGCGACTTTATAAAAGACATTTGTACATAAAAAAGAACAGCGGCTGCTAAATTTGGCGTTAAGTTTAATTAAAATGAACTGCTTGAAACATGCTTTTCAAAATTTTGAAATAATCACTTAAAATGTACCGAGTACCGGAACCGACATAATATTCTTAATAAAAACTCGTTATAGAAATTCACTACTTTTATTCAATTGTACCGACAGTTACTGGGTCGGTACTGAAACGTACCGCAGTGCATTAATTCGGTGCTATATAGTACCGCGGTACTGCCCACCTATGCAATTTCAGGCCGGAACCCTAACTTCATCATTGCCAAACTTATTGTTGTCCCATGCAAATATCGGAACATGCACGGAAAACCTTAGTCTATCTGCTGTATTCTAATAAGTTCTATGCAGTAGAAAAGTCGACAGCATCAACATATTTTCCTATAGATAAATCCAATACCTGGTTAATTATTTCGATTACTCTGCTCTGTCAACCATCACTCAACCATTCCACTCTTAAGGGCAGCGTCAAGCAGCAGACTGAGGCATGGTTACTACTGGACCAACCTTATAAACGTTTTCTGAGCTATTGTTTGACGTATAATTGATAAGACTTTGCGCGAAGACAAACATTTGCAATGTATAATCATGAACGTAAGAGCATAAAGAGCTCTGTTGACAGCAGACACAACATAAAAGCAACTAGCAACTGACTTTTAGCTTCTATTGTTATAATTAGACTGCTGGTTGATCACAGCCAATTTCGGTTTTATTTAATTACTTATAAGCAGTGCCAGTTTGCACCTAATCCGTTTAGCGAGAAAATGTTTTTTATTTCTCCTACATGGGACAAATGGCTTCTTCTCACATTCTTTTTTCATTTTAATCGTCTTTGTTTTTCCCAGTAGGACGTTAATCGTTGCTGCAACTGACAACAAAGAAACAAGATTAAACTCTAAATCGTTTATCCTCAAAATTATGCAACAAAATTGTTTACGCTCTTACATCGCTTCACCCGCTTTTTTTGATAAGGCTGACAAAGAAAAAGGTGACAAGGTGACTGAAACTTCCTGGAGACCTAATGTCCCGGTCTAGAACTTTAGATAATACTGAAGATAAGTTTATTATAAATAAAGTAGTCTACAAGGTAAACCTTATAAACTAATTTTATTTCGCGCAATACAGTAAGAAGAGATTGCAGTCCAAAAGTAAACATGTTTTCACTAATCGGCTAGGAAGTCACAAGTACACAAGTAATGTATATAATAATGTTCTTACTGAACTTTTTCAAAACTTTCCATGATCAAAGGAAAGGTATTTTTCGTTGTTGCCCAACGGTAAAAGCGCCACTGCAAATAAAACAAACTCTCGTTATGTGGCGCAGTTATGGGTGACATTTTGGCGGCAAGAAAAATTCTTCTCAATTCCAGCGATACTTGTATTAGGTTTGTTTCAATTTGCTAAGAATCAGTTTAAGGCGGTTTATACTTGCATACACTCTGTGTAGCCTACATTCTTTTTTAATACAAAAGTTCAGTATGTCTAATTTAATGTATTTACTATTGTTCTAATTCTTACTCAATAATCTCAAAGTTCTTTAAGGTCTTCTAAGCACGTGAGGATTAACCGAAAATATATGAGAACTTTGTGTTTTGAAATTGGTTAATTTTAGAAATTTTTCATCTAAACATGATATATTTTGAGAATGGTATCAAACAACTGTGGGCGTATAACATAATTGTCATGTTCAAACTATCTATTTAAGATCATGCACAATTAAATTTGCAGTTAAGCACAGGCACCATCAATATATTACTGATGGTCCGAACAATAGACAATAATCTTGTTACTGCGTTTTAAGTCAATGCTGTTGCATGAAATAATCAGTGCCAGTTTGCACCAAATCCGTTCAGTGCGATACATATTTTTCTTTCTCCTACATAAGACATAGGGCTTCTTCTCACATTCTTTTTTCATTTTAATCGTCTTTGTGTTACCCAGTAAAACGTTGTTTGCGGCTGCAACCGACAACAAGGAAACACGATTAAACTCTAAATCGTGTTTTTTCAAAATGATGCAACAAAGCTCTTGACGCTCTTAGAGCATTTGGCACCCTTTTTCTGATAAGACTAACAAAGTGACTGAAACATCCTGGAGACTTTTTCATCAAGGTCATCTAAGAACTTTTTTCAAGGTCATCTAAGCACGTGAGCATTAACACGAAGTATATGAGTACATTGTGTTTTGAAATTGGTTAATTTTTGAAATTTTTCATCTAAACATGATACATTTTGTGAATGCTATCAAACAACCGTGTGCGTATAACATAATTATCATGTTTAAACTTATTATTTAAACATCCTGGAGACTTTTTGTCAAAGTCTAGAACTTTAGATAATACTGTAGATGAGTTTATCATAAATATTATAGCCTCTAAGGTAAACCTTAAAAGCTAATTTTAATTTGCCCATTACAATAAGAAGAGATTACAGTGAAACAATGGCCCTTGATTTTCTTTTTAATAACGAGTTTCGAGAAAATGTTCATCTACGACGATTTATCAATGATAAATTGTTGTTTATTGTCATGTAGGTACGAAAAATCCAGTTTCCAATTTGGCTAAAACTTCATTCGTTACAAATGTAAACTGAAATGAGATAAAGCCGAACAAAGCAGGAAATCACGCACGTTCATAATTACTTGAAACGCGCACACGTGGCGCGCTTTAAAGGTTCCATGACATATGACCTCGGGAAAATGACCGCGAACAAACTCACCGGGGACAACTGAACGTGACGTAAATTGACCGCGAACAAACTGACCGTGATGTAAATTGACCGCGAACAAACTAACCGGGAACAGACTTACCGGAATGAAAATTGACCGGGAGGTAAATTGACCGTGCAAGTGCTGAATTATTGTGGTTAAGTTGATGGTAGTATATGATATGTAAAGTAAATATTTGTTTGTAACTATTTCCTTTGTTTTTAACAAAATTTTTTTTTTATTTCAATACACATTGAAACATTTATTGAAATAAACAGAAATATTTCCGGAAATACGAGAAATACGAGTAACAACATTAAAAGAAGTTCACTGCAAAACACATATGACACTACATAATAAGGGCACTAAAATTTACACAAACTGTTATTTGACAAATAAGGAAGTTTATTGCGCAAATTGTAGGTTGTGGGCGATGCCTCAGAGAAAATCTAATATGTCACGGTTTGCAAAATCTTCAACGATGGTTTGAAGTCGCGCATCCAGATCCTTGTATTTTCTCCTTTTGGCAGGAGGCCCTACACCCTACAAGGGGCCAACAAACCCTACGAGTGGCAACCTTGACTGCAATACACATACTAAATTGGCTGGGATTAAAGCTGATGCGCGACTAGATAGTGAATTAGAATTTTGACCTTTTGACGGCCAATTTGTCGCCGGTTAATTTGATCGCCGGCCAATTTATCGACGGTTAATTTCATCGCCGGCCAATTTACGTCACGGTTAATTTCATCGCCGGCCAATTTGTTGCCGGTCAGTTGACCACTACCAGTTGTCGCCGGTGAATTTGTTCACGGTCATTTCACGTGATCCCCGCTTTAAAGGAAGTAGTCCAAAAGTAAACTAATTTTCACTAATCGGCGGGATAAAAAAAAGTCTAGATTACAACTGTACACAAATAATGTGTAATAGTGCGTTTCTCAAACAAGGTTCGATTTGAGTTTGACATCCCTGCAAGCATGCAAATGCACACCCACATAAAAAAGAGTTAAAATGTCATAATCGTCACCATTCAACATGTAAAAAGCCGCTTTTCCAAAATAATGCAGTTAAAAGTTGGTTTCTGTAACCAAGTTTTGATATGATCAGACGACAAATACTTCGTATGACTGCCATATAAGTAGAGGTTTGAAATATATCTGACGTAAATTGAAAGAAAGAGCACGTAACCATCCATATGGCACCAGCTGCCTATTCACAACACTCATAGACGCTATGAACAGAAGGATTTACGTTCAGTTTTAGTCAGCACAAATATATTTTTATTTTTAGTTATGCATCTTCTGGTTTGACCTTATTTGCAATGAATGCTTCTTATCAAATTTCGGAAATTCAACAGACTTCAAAATGTGCTTTTCATTACAAACGACGGGATGGGACGATTGAAAATGGTAATAGAAATTGAAGGTATTGGAAGATGACGACAATCAGTGTTTCCTTTCCAAACCGTAAAATAAATGAATTTTGAGATTAAACGATATACTTTGCTGGCGATTACCTTTTTCTCTCTGTTACTAATTTATAAGCAAAAACTCGGTCTACAGGTATAGGAGCTGGCAGGAAACAACCACGGCTGTTACTCAACTAGGATATGTATAGCCTATATCCAAATGCGTTGTTGGCACGATAAATCGAAAAATGCTGACGTCCGTATTTATATCACAACACTTACATATGTAAAATATCATCGTTTTATGTGTACAACCCATAGATATCTTATATATAATAGCTGTTGACTGTTATTATATATAAGATATCTATGGTACAACCGCCTTAAATTTGCTTTAAAATAAAGTCGCCTGATAATAAATCATTGTGGCGTGTGCTAAAAACTCACTACCTCTGTTCGAAATTGACTGTCTTTAATTTTCTGAAGATAACAGCGATAGCATATAACCTCCCAATTTGTGAAGGAAGAAAACCATACCCATTGACATATTGTAAATAATTGATTATTATTAACTATTTAATAATTGTAATAACTATTTATGATATATTAACTACTATATCATAGTTTTACATGTATTTTATATTTCGCAATTATGAAAGTAAACACTGATTAAATGCCATTATTTTTCGCGTCCGCCACAAGACATTATTTTCACCAGATGCCCCCACCTGGAAGCCACTGCGTTGTCATTACCCAAACCACTGAGAGTATGATATGATAACAAAATATTAGCATTTAAAGTCACGCATAATTAAGCTAAGCTTTAAATAAAAACATTGTTGCATTGCATTGCATTGCAAATATTGCAACAAAACATTGTTCAAGTTTCATTGAAATATGTTCACAGTTCACCGTGAAAACTACAGATGTTGAAAAAATTACGTTGAGTTTTTTCCCAAGAATATGTTTAGTGTTGCACCTATACGTAATTATGATATCACAATCAAAATTGTGAAACAATGAAATGACAATAGCATTATAAACATTCGAAGTAAATTTTAAAATGGCCAAGCTGGTAAGTACTGTAGTACTGTACTGTAATATGCTGTAGCAGTGTAGCGGAATAAATTTTGATGTGTAGAGAATAGTTTTATGATTATATCAGAGCAAAAGAAAGAAAGTAGACATCAAAAAGAAAGAAGTATCACCAACCATTGAAGATGCCATCTTGACTGTTGCAACAGAAGCAGCAAAACGTTGCAAGGTACTGTAGAATCAAAATTTTCCAATTGATGTTAAAAGCATTACAAAAACTTCAAATGTTTATTACGAGAAGCCAGAAAATTTACAATTTCAAGCAGAATTTGTGGTAGATTCTTAATATGGTTAATTTACATTTTGCAAATGGTGGTCAATATAATGGCAGGACAATTGAACCAACAAACTATTAAACCCAAGACAGTTCAACTCATAAATGTTGGTTGGGTCGTTCTGGATTCAATCGAGTGTGGGTTGGATTGACCTAGAACCGTTGTATAAATGTGCCATAAAGCACAAATCGGCATAAAAATTTGAATGAAAGCCCATCAAAATTTACTTCTCAATAACATAAAACTAAGCCTTAGAACTAAGAGAACGGTTAAGGTAGGACAAATATGCATCCATTATTATTTGTTAACAGACAGAAAATGAAAGGGCCGAGTACATCAAAATGGATTTGGATGACAGGTTTGGTGGTCCATGGAATGTGGTCATAGGAAAAAGGTTTGGAGGAGTGGTAACATACATACCAGGTCAAAATTATAATTTTTTTAAATATTAAAATTAGGTTGTGTTTAAATTGGGTTTCTTTTTTATTTAGTAAGCCTTCCAAGTTCCTACAATATGACTAATAAACAATATCGTATGTTATTTATGGGTAATTGAACCAAAATACTGATACAGATATTGTTAACTTGTTCAGTGTATATATTATTTACCATATGTATTTCAGATCACTTCATCTATTTCAGCCTAAAAGGTCTGTATCACTTGGTGTATAATACTAAAAATATGAAACCACCGGGCCTTTCCCAAGATTTGTTGTAACTAAACCTCAGCAATGTGTTGCATAATTGTTGAAATTTATCCATTAAAATGCAGTTAAAAAGGTATATGACTATATGATTGTTGCATAAGAGGGAGGTATTTACAAACAGAGAAAAGTCACAGTTGAATTACATACATAATGACTACATGACACAAAAACTACCACGTATCAACAACAAGCTATCAGCAACTAACACAATAAACATACATTAATTTATTGCCGAACCACTACTTTTCTCTTTCGTAGATCGATCTGATACTCTTTTGGCCATGTCATACAATAGTAAGTGAAATGTGAGTTGTGTTTCATCTACTTTTTATTTGTAGCAAATTCGGTCAGTGTATCAAGCAAAACAAGGTTCCGGCAACAAAGTTTACAAACCTTGTGAACTAACTAGGCTCATTTTGTGTTAAATTTGACTTGATGGAGATGTGTGGCAACTGTTTCAACAAAATGAAATATACCATACAAGCCTATACAATGTCCACAAATCGCAACAACACGTTATACAGAAATTGTAAATAAACTACAACCTTAAGGCCAAATACATTCAAAAGGTGTAAGTCAACCTTTTCACGCACCTTTTCAAACACAACATGCAGTTATATATTCTACATTGAGAACAATGACAATGAGAGATAAGATCTCACGTCCCAGAATATGCCATCGTAAATCTGATGCTATCAGGATGATAGTTTTATGATGATAGTTGCGTGACCATTTTATTACATCTCAAGTAATTAAAGAGCATTTCGACATTAACAAATATATACTCATTTTAAAAGCTTCTTGTAGATAAATATTTACTACTGCAATGCAACTGTACCAATTTAAAAGTAACTAATTTTAGCAACAAAAATACGGTAATGATAGGTGTTAGTGTCTGTACGGAAAGCTTGCATTTTAGCACGGGAACATTTACGCAGTAAAAAATAAGGTCTATGTTTTACACCATGTCAGTTACCTGTATTAAAGGCAAAATTATTTTCCACCACAACTAATTCTCATTTCAATAAATGGTGCCGAAGCTAAAGCAGTTAGCTTTGCCCTGCTCCTGACTGGAAAGTAGGGGAGGGTGGGGTAAATCGTTCCAATTCACTGATTTCACCAAAAAATTTTACTTGTTTGTTTTGAGTGGTAACTCTAAGGTATTTCGCTAATTTTTGAAGTGCCCTTTTATTGATTGCTTGCTTTCTTACATAAATTTTTTTTGATTTAAAAGCTCCTCCAATAGTCCACTTTACCCCACATGTGTGGGGTAAAATGGACCACCGTAAGTTTTGAGTAAACAAGGCAATTTGTTCCACATCACAATCAATTTATTTACAAATTGTCATCATAAGCGAAGTAGTTATGAAAGTAATCGCAGTTCACCATCAATTTTTAAAAACATAATTCACAAATAAAGTTGTCATCCTCTTCATTACACCCAGAGCAGGCTTCATGCGCCCACCGCATGCATTTGAAGCACTGGATCCACCCATCATTCTCGGATGATTTGGAATACATTTCGTTGCAGTAAAAGCATTCTGCATCTACGTTGTTATCACTTTCATCAACAGTGTCCTTCTGCTGCATTGATGAATATGAGATAAGGTGGAACGTAACTTCCTCCAGCAGACATGCAAATCACTGCAGTGCACAAAGTGCCTCTTTCTGCTGAGGTAATATTTCCAACCTGCTTTTTCTCCTTCAACGCAAGCACCATGGATTGCTTTGTCTGAACTGTCGTAATTCCAGTTTCGTCGACGTTGAACACATTGTGATGCTTAAAATGATGCAAGTCAATCACTTCTTCCAGGGGAGCAAAAAACTTGCCGACGCTCACACGATTAAACCCTCGAGCAGCAGATGTAGGCTCTGTGGTGCGAAGGCTTAGGCCTAATTGTGGATTGCGTTGAAGAAATCCACTTACCCAATCAACACCAGCAAGTCTCTTTTCCATGTTGAACCTGTGCTTAATATGATTTTTTTTCTGCCAATTCAAATGCAAGTGATTGGAGATGTTTCCTAGTGACCCCAAAGAATCGCCGCTCAAGTTCGAGCACATGTGCAACTAACTCTTTTTCTTGGGCTTCGGAAAATGTGGAATGAAACCTTCCAAGTCCCTTTTTGCTCCCAGTAGCATT